>NC_056743.1:529125990-529163490 GCF_019279795.1 Protopterus annectens
CCTTCATACAGTTCTATAAAAAGTTACTTCTTTAAGATAGACTCCACAGGTTAGCCCTTGACTAGGCCCTTCATCACAATACATATCCAATGGAGACGTGCACAATATTTATCAGAGACGACTTGCATAATGTTTACTTTCTTCATTTTTTCCCCTAACCTCTGAATGTTATCCATGTGAATTTCACCTTTTCAAACAAAGACCATTTTTTGTGGCCAATGGTTAGCTTACAAACCCTTTATCAAAGTTGGAAACATTTCTTGGTCCAACTTCCTCCTCTTTTCACGAAAACGTTTTGTCCAGCAACAGTTATAAGTTGGTGAGTTTGCACATTTTACTTTACTAAAAAATGAGTTCCTTTAATCTTATTTTCTGTTGCAATCAGCTGTTGTGTTAAAAAAAAGTCAGTGTTTAATATGTCTGCCAGACTGGTCAGTGGGAAAGTGCCAGTGAGATCAACTACTGATTGTAATTAAAGTGTCCTTTGTAAATCATTTTTCAGTGCGTTTCCAAATATCTAGAATTCAGATATAGCTGTGCTTAATTACTCCTATGAAGCTTTCCAGTGTCTATATGAATACTATACACTTCTTGTGAAGTAAAACAGCCTCCTTGGATACAAATAGAAAAGTCAGACTCACTGACATCACCAGTTGGACTGCTGAAGAATGGAAATTAATCCACATGTTGTCTGAATGGATTAGAGGTTTTTATTGCTGCCTGCATTATTGTGCAAGCTGCATATCAGTGCCACATGCATAAAACAATTCCAGTTTTCAGTAACTCAGATACTGATGCTGTAAATGAAAAACATTGTTGTGCATTAATTTTCTATTAAACATTTACAGTGCCTATGTTTCTATGATAAACACATGCATGTTGAAAATTAAATAAACCTGTTCAAGTTGGTATGCAAGAATCCATTGGAATTAAGGTCATGCCTACTTGGATACTGAATTTTTTTATCTTAACTTCATTTACTTTCTTTGGTATAACTTGCCAATATGTCAAAAAACATCTGGTAGATTCAATGGATGACAAATGACCCTGATATGAACTACATTAGTACAAACAGTTTATTTTTCCTAAAGGCATTTTAAAAGCTAGATAAAATGATCTCCAATGACAAACAAACCATCCGCTTTAAGAAGCTGATGCACATTTGCTAAATTGGTAATTTAAACTATGGATAACAATAACCAACAAAAGCCTCTTTATGGGGACAAGCCATTCTGCAGCGCTCCTTAACTTTTACTTAAATATTTTGACTACACAGCCTTGGAGATGAGAAATGCCCTGCAAGAGATCAAAGATGTACAAATTTACTTGCCTATACTACAGTCTCTTAGAACAGAAAACATGTCAAAATACTCAGGGACCCTTCTCACTATAGAGCTGTGATCAAGAATATTACATTTAATGGGTTATTTTCTAGTGAATGATAGATGTCCCCAAATAAAACTTCTACAAAGAAAATCATAACACAAAGAAAAGCAAAAAAATTCAAAGCATTACCTGCAGAAAATGGAGCACTATATTCCATTGCTAAAATCATTTTTCCATCCAGAGTAATTCATGGTTTTCATTTTTAAACAATCAATCCACCTTATTTCTATACTTGTCCTGATGTGCAATCTGGCTGAGCAGTGCAGAAACAAAACTGTCCTTATACAGTAATCTAATGTATTGTGTATGACCTCTACATGCTTCCAGGCAAATTCCATAAGGCCCTGGGTCTGCCCCAGGGAATATTCCTGGTGATTAATTCCTTAGTACATCTCTCAAGCAAGTCATCTCTGCTGGTGGTGATGGTGGTGGGTGGGGGAGCATTTAGACTTGATATTGAATCCACCTTAACTGACTCCTTAAAAATATTAACAGTGACCATGTTTAGGAGAGGAAGTCTCCTGGACTGCTTACCTCTATTTTATCAAGGAGATCAGGCACAAACAAGTGCATCATATCTGATGCTGAAATCTCTGAATTCATTGTTAGAAGACACTTCCAAAGCTAATAACCATGGATGAAGATGAGAACAATGACTTGACAGTAAATTGAGATCCTCCTCCAATGACTTTTTTGTTTCATCACAATCCAGTATGACTGCAGTACAACTATCACTTTGAATTTATCTTCTGGTTCAGCTCCCTATCCTTTCTACTCTCACTCAATCTTTCACTTGAGACAGATTCCCCACCAGCACACATTTCTAGAGAACAAGCCACCCTTTTTCCATGACAGATGTTAGTGTTGCGAATTGGCACTCACCCCCTTTGACTTCATATTTAAACTACAGAAACTTAACCATAAAGTCAAAATTAAACCAATCCCTCTTTCTGCCTAATTGATCACTCTGCCAATTAGGCTTTTCTCTTTTAAACATGTAACTATTCCTACTTTCTTTCAGTTTACACACTATCTGCGTCTTACTCCTACCTTTACATACCCACACAAACCTGCAACATCTCTTGACATCACCCAACCTTAACCAAATAATCTTCCTATAAATGTTCAACTCCAGGTATCAGAGAATAAACTGATCCCCAAAAATATCACCAAAAGTAAAACTTCACTGCATCTGGTTTTATACCTTCCTGCAGAGTATGTCTACACCTGGAAAATCAGTGGAGACATTCACCAAAACACTGGCCCTATAAAACAGCCCACTATTAGTAATATATAATTTCAAATCTCACTACTTTTACAGACGATCAAAATAAGACCTCGTCATCCTAAATATAAAACTATGAAGCATGTACAAACAATACCAGTGATACCCATGTAAGTAGAGTCACTCGTAGTCCTGAAATAGTCAGCCACAGAAACCTGGTTAGAAAAGGATGCAGCCGACTGAATTCGCTCTTATTAGACATAATATAAAGACTGGAGAGAGAAAAATCTACAGGCAAGTTGTGCAATCTACAAAAATCTAAAAAAATTTTTTTTCAGAGAAAATAACACAAATGAATGCAGAAATCCTGTTCTCTTCTCAAAAGCAACAGAAAAAAAATTGCCTTTCAGTTATTGATACCCTCCAGATAACATTAAACCTGCACCCACCCAAGAGTACACATCTATATGGATTCACACACCATCACATCTGCAACTCAAACCCACAAAAGAACAGGCTATCAGTCTTAGGCTGAACAGTAACAAACTCAAAAAAATATAAAAAGATATCCATGTCTTCCAGACAAGCCTAAGTGACAAGTTGCCAGCTTACACAATTTGAAGTTAACATTCAAGATGGGTACATCATACAAAGCCAAATTCGTAACTCAACCAAATTTAATAAAGATAAATAAGCTTTTATATCATTAACAGAGTAAAACTGGATATTACAAATCCATGTTCCTAGATGCTGCTATATCACATTTCAAGTACAGTTTCCTAAAAATTCTTAAAGTTGCCCTTGCATGCAATAAAGGGCTCAAATTCAAATTTGCAAAATGGTTAAATGAAACAAGAAAACCTATGCTACAATAGGATAAAAAATTGTAAAGAGTAACAAAATAAAAGTCATAATTCTTATCAATTTAGTTAGTTTATAAACCTTACAATTACCATATTAAAAGAACAAACCAGTTACACTAATCTATAATGCAAACACCAGTACATCAAAAATTCTCTTTACTCATCCCTAAATAAAATTACATCCAGGCCAAACTACGATCCCAATTCCCTCTCAATTTAACTACTTGATGCAGGCAAAACAATCAATGAAAACAATACATCCATCCCAGTTTTTCTCCCATCATCCTACCCTAACCATCTACATCCCTTTGACTTCAGCTGTCTACACATCACCACCATCAGAAAGCTCCTAAACAAGCTAAAACCACCCTCCTTAGTAGCTGATCTACTCAATGTTAAAAGCATAAAAATGGCTGCAGATGATATCATAGCTTTCTCAGTCTCCATTTTTGTAATGAGTCCATATCAGAAAAATATATCCCAGCCATCTGGAGAAATCTTGCATCATGTCTTCACAAAAAGGAGGAATATCAGAGTTCAGTAGCTTCAGACCTATTCTAACTCTCTCTCTCCCCTGCCAAATATTTGCAATACATATATCCACAGGGAGCTTCACCATTGTGGCTTAAATTGCCCACTCTCCAAAACTCAGCATGGGTTTAGACTATATAAGAGGGCAATTACACTTACCTTTCATCAACACTACTCACCAACACAGGAACAATGGCTAACTGGCATCCCCTATTTTCTTAGAAAGGTCTAAAGCATTTGACACAGTAACATACTAAATGCTTACTTAGTGAACTCTGTTCTCCTCCCTTTCATATTTCCTCACTTATTTGAAAAACAAGCAGTAAAGTGGTAAGTGGAGGAGTAACCAATTCTAATATTAGTTACCAGTGGAGTCCTACAAATCTCCATACTAGGACCTCTTTTTCAGCATGGTCATATACCTCTGTACTGATATCATTTGCAAGCATAGTACAGTATGCAGATGATTCAATATTAATATGTACAGCCCCAACACTATCCACACTCATGGGCATAATTCAAGCTTATTTTTCAACTGTCCCAACCTGGCTAAAAAAATAAAAATTGCTTAATCCCTATAACAACAAATAAGATTATGTTCAAAAACAATATCCAAACCACCAACCACTAAACAAATGCTCTACAGGGCCAGAGTATCTGACTAAGACAGCAATAAAATCTCTAGCCTCAGCTAATCTACTTCAAACACCCCAAAAGCCTCACCCATTTACACAATTGTATCCCAGCTAACCTTATCCAACAAGATCACTAAATTTGCTATAAAAATGTCCCATATAAATCCACCACGGTCATTCCTTAAAACAGCTTAAATTGTTTGAACTACACTACCCGACATGCTCATAAGTATTTATTGCAAACAAATTACCTTGAGAATGGCCTGGTACTTCAAAATCATCTACTGCCTTACTCTCCCAGAAGGGATCTCTACTCAGCTGAAACATTACTAATAATCACAAGTTTAACTCCTCAAGAGATGCACTGCACACTTGTTGCATCTCCAAGATCTGGAATGCCATTTCTCTGCATATATAAAAAATCTGGAAGACTCCCTAGCTAGAAAATACTTCGCAAACAGAATCTTAAATCAGTCCCAGTCAACCTCTTCCTCTTCAGCAGCTAGAACCACTCATCTCAAACTCTTATTTCTCATTACTCATGTTTCATCAGCTCTCCTTAGAGAAATGTGGTCAATACAGCTAACATTTTCCTTTCTCATCTACCTTTTCTGCTTTCTGAGACTAATCCTATCATGCTGTCCATGAATCTTAAAACCATGTCCTGATACGCAAACCCATATGGCTGCTACCATATCCTACATCTTGCTACTCCTATTCCTCAATACTGCTCTCTTATCGATACTACCAAACATATCCTAAATTCATAAAATGTCAAAACTCAAGGTGTATGACTCACTGTTAAAGTTTTGTACCTTAAAATACATCCAAACTAAATTTCTAGTGAAATAAACATCTTATAGTCATATGGATGTATACAGTTCTGCTACAAAAGCACTTATTTTAAACGGTAGATTATGTGGTTCTGTTATTCAATGACTATCTTTAAAACTGCAAGTATATAATGTAAGTACTATTATGTAAATACTTCTGATAAAGCTTTTCTCCCTGGGCTTCTGCTGAAGATGGAGGTTCTTGACAGGGAGAGTCAGACTGGGAAACAAAGTAAATAAGTAAACCTATCTTTATCAAATTACACTTATCTCCAGGCTATAAATCAAAATAATCCAAACTTTTGGTCATCAGTTAAACTATTAAATCTGGGCCACATCCACTAAATTTAATCCATATGCATGCACACAAAGAAAACACTGTACAAAATTCAGCCCCATCTATTGATTCATTAACCTCTCCCACAAACCATCCTTCCTCACACCATCATCATCTCCAACTCCCCCAAACCATCCTTCCTCACACCATCATAATCACCAAAATAGAGAGACTACAACTTAAATTAATCCCCCTTCCCCCAGATATGCTGTTTGGAGAATACAACTACAGCAGAGGAACTGGCCTGTACAATATTTCCATCTTAATAGACAGATTCATTAAAGGAAACTTTTTTAATCTTCCCTGCATATCATTATACACTGTGCTCTTACATAAAAGGTGGTACTTGCACCAATTGTAACACCTGCAGAATAGTAATTCTATCCCACCACTATTAAAACTCCGAAATAGTAAATCCAATCACAATTACTAAAATCACTATCTACAATACCCAGCAAAAATATTTTTGCCCTCACCATTTTACTACTCTGATACTTATCAGCTTAAAATGTCTATAAAACAAAACAAGATAACAGATGGTCACTGTAGTTTACAACTTTATCCAAGCCTTTCAATACTGTCTCTCACTATAAACTGCTACAAAAACTGTTTGTGGTGTCTTGTCAATTGTTGCTCTCTCTCTCTCTGTTCATTGCCAATCTCCTACCTTCTTTGTCACTCATGCCTGATAGTAGCAGATCTTCTCTCAATCTGTCCTTTCCCTTTGCTGGATGCTCTCATTTCCCTTGCCTTGTTCCTGTCTCCCCCAAATCATCTTCACCAGATGGTCTTCTGTTGTTCTGCACATTCACCCAAACAACTAAGATCTGCTTTTTCTGCAATTTTATCTACTTTGGTTTCTGCCCATGTCTTTTCTTCATCTGTTCCACTGTAGGCATCCTACCACCCATCTCAAGCACTCTTATCACCATCATCTCTAGCTTCCTCAGCTGCTCTGCCTTTACTACCCAAGTTTCGGTAATATATAGTACTGGTTTCCCCAGTTTTGTACACTTTATTTTTTCAGTTTCTTTTGCATTCTTATGTCACACTACCACTAATACCATGTAATTTGGCTGCAGCCTTTCAGATTCTAGCTTTGACTGCCTAATTCAGAATTCCCTTCTCAACCCCCCCCCTACGATACATGAAGCTATTAACCTGTTCCAATATTTTCTCTTCCATCTAATTTCTCAGATTCTTCAGATACCCCCCACCCATTTTCTGTCATTACAACTGTCTTATCTGTACTCATTTCATCCCATGTGCCTTCAGTTTTGCATTCCATTCCTCTATCTTTTGCTTTAGTTCTTGCTCAGAGTCTGCATACAGCAACATTGTTCATCTGCCTACTCCAACCCATTTGCTAATGTAGTCAATCACCAGTATGAACAGCAGTAGATTCAGAGCTGAACCCTGATGCCCACCACTCCCACTGGGAACCCCTCTGTGAGACTGAACATGGTCCATTCTTGAGTGATTGGGCACTTGTATATAGCATGATTTAATTCTACTATTGGTTTCTGGGAATTAGATACAGCGCACAAATGCCCAAATCAGCTTTCTTGGAACCTTTGTCATATGCTTACTGCAAGTATAGGAATTCATAGTTGGACAATTTCATTATCTCAAGCTTCTTAAGCATCATTCTCACCAAAAACACCATCAGTTGTGCTGCATCATTATCCGAATCCAAACTGCTCATCTCCTATATTGCTTTATGCTGCGTATTACTCAATAACCCTCTCCTGAACTTTCATGCAGTGTAACAGGAGTTTGAACAATGGGTACATTCACAAGTGTGGGCAGTATAGATGTATCAAACACTGGCACTAGCATATCTATTCACTAGTCATCTAGGATGTGCCTTTCTCACTATACTACAACAGGTACCCGCAGTAGCCATTCTCCCAGCATCTTTATCATATCTGCTGCCAACTCATCTGAGCATGCTTCTTTTCCTGACTTCATTTTCCTTATTGCATTTTTGCCTGCATTTTTTTCCTGCACTCCTCTTTTGTTTGGATGACTTCATGGACTTAAGCATTCCACCACCAGCTTTCCTCATCTACCTTATTTCTATACCTGGCCTAGCACATATTTGTTCTGTAGTCCTCACACATGCTGTTTTGAGATGCTGCCATTCTTCAGCTCCAACTAATTCTTTTCTTCTTAAGGTGCTAGAGCCTATGTGATTTTTCAAACTGTTGTGCTCTCTCTCCAGTCAAATTCCAGTTCTTCAAACTGGTCTCTGTTGACCTTAGTGCTTCTCTGACCACTGCTTGCAGCTGATTGTAGCAACCAATGATTTATGCTGTAGACTGACCAATTCACTGGGGATGTCTTTGCAATCACTGATTTTACCCCACTGCCCTTTCCTTACTAGGAGGAAGTCCACTTGAATTGAATGTTGGCCACATTTATGTCATCTCATGACTGTATTTTGCTGAACCAAGTGTTGGCCACCACCAAACCATTTGCTAGAGAGTCTAGAATGGCATCTCTTTTATCTTTTGTCTGTACTGATATGCATTCAGATTACCCATTAACAACAATTCATGTTGTCCTACTTTACCTAGTAGATCCTGCAACTTCTATCGGAATGCACTTTTCGAATCACAACTTTTTTTATGTCATAGGCTGAGATTATGTATACAGGCCTATTACACTCAAGTCCAATTGCTGCAAGTCACTAAATCTGATGACATTCTTCACTATCCTCTGATATCTCTCCTTCAATTCCTACATCATATCTAGTCTATCCTCCTGCTGAGTAATAGACTTTGGATACCAAGCCAAGTATCTCTGCTGCATTGCCCTTCCATCTCGTCTCCTGGATACATAAGATGTCTAGTCTTCTTACCTTAATGTCATACATTTCCAAGATGTGTCCTGTCATTGAACCTACACTGAGGTGTAGCAATTCCAGTTTCATGTTAAGCAGGGAGATTGGTTTCACATCCAGCTTTTACTGAGAACTATCATAGGTAACTGGACACTGGCCAGTAGCCCATTAACTCTGGGCTACTGGGCTTTATAACAGGCACACACTGGTCAATATAAGCACATAGACCCCTCCCATTAGCAAGGGTCCCTTGTATAGGTTGGAGCAGGACAGTTGTTCAAACCACTTATCACCAGCAAATAACCATGTCCATTTGGTGATGTCAGTCAACATGACCAAATCACCTAGAGCCATATTATGCACAGTAAAGGGGCCATCTCTGCCACAGCATGCAGCCAGTGATCATTCTCCTGTCTTGAGGTGCAAGCAAGAATGTGGCAAAATTACATTTTTCCATTCCTTCCCATATCTGTGAATGTTTCTCCTAAGGCTCTGTAGTAGGCGGTCTTCTACTTAACATGTATTCAAATGCCAGCAAAATAGCAAAAGTAAATTCAAGTGTGTTAACAAATAAAACCAGAAATTCACAGAAAAATCACAGGCAAACATCCTAGGGTAACTTAAACATAATAACCCCTTTCACGCCTATAAAGACATTCGTTCAGTTTGTATAATTCATAAAACAAAATCTGCAAGTTCATATCAATTTAAAAAAGTATTTAAACAATTCAGCCAATACACCTTTTATTCAGTGCTAGCTTAAGGCTATAGCAGTCGTTGAAAACCAGGTTTTAATATGGCAATCCAATCATGTTCAAACTATAGTATTGTTCTTGACATTACCTCTCAAACTCATTTATGCATTTGAAATGTTTCATCACGATCCTGAATAATGTCTCTCTCCAATGCATTAGTGGCATTTTCATTTCATAATGTCATATACATGATCATAGATTCTCTTCTTAAAATTCCTGTATATATATATATATATATATATATATATATATATATATATTTCATCTTGTATAAATAGTATTTATTATCCATCACATTGTCCCCACCTTTGCACAATTATCTTCTATTAGATTTTCTCTTGTCTCACTCATTTCACTTGTCAGAGTATAAAAAGTAAAGTTTATTTACATTTCTTGCCATAGCATTCATACACTATATTCACATAGTTTTAAAAAAACAAAAACAAATAGAACCTTTCCATGCAAAAATTTTAATTATTGTGATGATATTTTGACACAGACTGTTTGTACACTCCTCTGTGCAAGTGTATTATCTATGTCATTAACTAGATTGTAATGCTCCCTTACTGAAATGTTGACAGTGCCAACATGTCAGGGAAAAGACAGAAAATGCATGAAAATATTAAACATCCCATATACATATATATATATATATATATATATATATATATAAATAAAGTAGGTGATTGCCTTAACTCAAAATATTCACTTTTGTCTGAGGTATACTAATCCTGGAGTTGCATGTTCAGGGGTGTGGAGGAGATCTTGCCACCAATTGAAAAAGGGCAACTGTGATGTTTAATATTCTCATGCATTTTCTGTCTTTTCCCTGACATGTTGGCACTGTCGACATTTCAGTAAGGGAGCGTTACAATCCAGTTAATGACGGATAATACACTTGCACAGAGGAGTGTACAAACAGCCTGCGTCAAAATATCACAGTAATTACAATTTTTGCATGGACAGGTTCCATTTGTTTTTTTAAAACTATGTGAACATAACGTGTATGAATACTATGGCAAGAAATGTAAATAAACAATACTTTCTATACTCTGACAAGTGAAATGAGTGAGGCAAGAGAATTTAATAGATGAAAATTGTGCAAAGGTGGGGACAATGTGATGATGGATAATAAATACTATTTATACAAGATGAAATATTGCTGAATGATGAAAATACAAATACAATTTGAGCTATTTCAAAAGGTAAAAGCACAATAACATTTATTAATGAATGGTTTGTATAAGCTTCAGGTGAGTTTAACTATTTAGCTAAATATGCTACGCTTATGTCAATTTATGGGCTGCCTGAAATTCATAATCTGTTTGATTCATTAAACCACATGATTGTTACCTAGCCTTGCTGAATGACAGAACCGTTTTCTATTTATACTGAAAAACCTCTGTTTATTAAATAGCATCCCTAGGGTACAGACACCCCAACATTTCCTAAACCTCTTATTTCAAGGATAAACCTTTGCTGTTTCTATGACATACCTCTACCCTTATAGGGGGATGTTTTTTGTTACTTTTGATAATAAAATCACTTTTTTTTTTTTTACAGTAGGGTACAGCAGTAGTGTTGTTGCCTCACAGCAAGAGGTTCGCCTGTTCGATTCTCGGCTGGAGTCCCTTCTGTGCGGAGTCTGCATGTCCTTCCCATGGTCGAGTGGCCTCAGATAGACATGTGTGAATGGGCATGCCTTTGCTGATGGTTGGGTGTGGGGCTGGCAACTCGGCACCATAAAAATCAACTGCCAATCATTAGCGGACCGGGGTTCCACTGTGGTGACCCCTAACCGGGAAAAGCCGAAAAGACAAAAATACCCAAGACTTATGGTATTGAGAATGTCTGCTCATTTGCAACAGTAGTAAGTATCACACCTCACACATTTAAAACATTTATTTGAATCTATTTTAAAAGTCTTTATTTTGAATAATTTTTATTCACAGGAACACCAGTAGTAAGGGTCACAACATGTGCCAGTAGCTATGCAAAAATAGTACTCGTTTGTTAGGAACAAATGCATTTTTTTGCAGTTTTGTTGGCATATCTCCAAGGATGACATGAATACTTTAGAAGTTTTTTGTGTAATTTTACATACTACTGATAATTCTTCTGCGTTTCTACAATTCCTCACATAACATTAGTTTGCATGAAGTCACTTGCTCATGAAGTTTTAATGGTAACTTAAATAGCACTTTAAGAAAAAAATGCAATTAACACAAATTCATTCTCAAGCACTAGCATGCATCCAAAGTCCTAGATTTTGTAAACACATATTCCCTGGACCAAATTGTCAATACACCAACCAAGGGTGCAACCATGCTGGATCTGGTCCTCACAAATATACGACAATGCTGCATTCCCCCTACTGTAATGTCATCCATGGTAAGGTCAGCCAGAAAAATGGTCTCCTTTGAAGTAAAAACAAAACCTAGTATATTCAGGAAATATCTCAGGCTAACTTCCTGCTATTAAGCAATTGCCTGACAAAATTTCATGCCCTCATAAACCCTGGGAACACTGCTGCCTATGTAGAACTGCTCAAAAAAACCCTGTGCAAGCATTTTAATAGCTGCATAGAGGCAGTTGTACCCACCACAAAGAAGTACAGAACAAAAAAAGAAGCTGCTCTGGCTAAAGCACAAAATCAATATGCCGTATAACAAAAGAAAGGACATTATGGCAAAAATTAAGAGGTGCAGCCCCCGGTAGGATACAAACATTCTCAAACTAAAACAACTCTGAGGAAAAAATAAAGCCTACCAAGGCCAAATTTGAGATAAATTTGGACTTCCAGGCCAAGAAAAAAACACAAGGCATTCTTTAGCTATGTCTGCAGCCCCAATGGCAATACACAATTATGTGTAGAGCTCATTGTAAATGGAGCTTACTGAGCCAGAAGATGTAAGCAAACCTACTGGCCAATAAATTCAGCTCCAACGTTACCCCTCTCTCTCCCCCTCATACTTTCCCCTCAGGAAATATTGAATAACTCCCCACTGCTATATCACCAGGGAACAGATCTTTAATGCTCTAAGGCCAAGAACACTGTATCAATGGGCCAAACAATATCCAAAGAGGTTTTCTAAATAACATGGAACATGACCTATCAGGACCTCTGGAATTGCTATTTACTCGAAGCCTCCAAACAGGACTTCTGTCTCATGAATGGAGAACAGCAACAGTCATCCCTCTCCACAAAGGTCGGCCATCTATAGACCCAGGAAACTACAGACCCACAGGTTTCACTAGTCTTTAAGCCAAGGAAGGAATTATGGAAATGATAGGCAGTGATATAGTAAACCTCCAAACACTGGAAGCAACCCAGTTTGGTTTTGTCATGGGCAGGTCATGTCTATTCAACCTGGTGGACGACTTTGATAAGGTCACCAAAGCAATGGATGAAGGCAAAATGGTTCACACTGCCTATCTTGATCTAGCCAAGGATTTGACAATACCAAACTCTGACATTGCTGACAAACTCAGGAATTTAGATACAAACACATACATCACCTGATGGATAGCCAAAAGGTTCACAGACAGGGCTCAGGAAGTTATAATTGTGGAGTACACCTCTACAAAGAGGCCAGTCACAAGTGGAATCCCTCAGATTGGTCCTTGGAGTGCTCCTTTTCGGCATTTACTTCTCTGAAGTCAAGGCTAGTGTCAATGGTCTCTGACTAAATTTGCAGGAGCTGCCATTGTATACAACACTAACAAATATTCTCCAGGAAGGGCTCACACAAAATGACTGATGTCAGAGTCACGGACTAAAACTAAATGCCAAGAAATGGATAATGGCATCCTTAAGGAAGTCATCCCCCCCGTTAACTATCATATTGACAATACACCCTTAGAGTTTACCCAGCAGTCGAGGACTTAGGGACACAGTAATCTAGCCTTTGACCATCACATGTCTACAGCAGTGAGGAAATCAATCTATGTTGCACAACTTAAAAACAAAGGTATGGCATCCAAGTACGAGGAAGTAATTGTTAAACTGTATTCAGTATTCATCAGACCTATCACTGGAGTACAATGCCACCTTTGGTATGTACCTAACCAGGAATATCCAACAATTGAAATGTCCACTGAGGTTCCTCACTAGAAGAATACACTTGTTGACACTGATGGCTTGGACATGCTCATTCCTTTCCAGTATCTTAAAATGGCTTTTACAATAGCTAGAAATGCCATCACTGGTAATGATTTATCAGTTACATCAACATGCTGAGCTAGGTCCTAAACAATTATGAAAAGCACTCATAAATATGGTCATTGATCATATATACAATCAACTAGTCCATAATGATGCTGAAATATCACAAGATTTCATTACCTTGACAACAAACATAATAGTATGATTCAGAGTACTGACTACATCATCGCACAAGGACATTAAAGGCAGCTGTTTGGACTATCCACACTCATTACAGGGTATTAAAATCTAAAGTGGCATTTAAGCTGTTAAAAAAATATTTGCTTGAATCTCCAAGTGCCAGGATCAATAAGCACCATCTAAAATTAAACTACTGCATACATAAACCCTTCTCATACAGCAATACCATAATGGCATCTGCAAATATTAAAACAGTGCAGCTGGATACATGACCAAATAATGCTCCTTTCCAAGTCAGCTTACTCCAATTACCATCAATGTGGAAAAATACTGAAGTTCAACATATTTTGTATTCTGTATATAAAGGGTTAAGCAGAAAAATGTTCACTGCGTGCAAACTGTAATGTTCTGGAAAATGTTGATCACTGAGGAATGCAGAAGTTAATCTTAAACTGCTGATAAGAAAGTTAATGTTGCAAGAATAACTGTGGTACTAGCTGGTAAAAACAAGTAATCAAACTATCACTTTCTGATGAATGTTCTGTGTGCTACGTGTGTGTACGTGCAGAAGGGTCTATAAAAGCAGAACTCAAAGTACAAGTAGCCAGACTGCTGGCATACTACCATCATGTAGCAGGTCTCCATGCATGTAAAATAAAGCTGTTTTACTTGCTTACAAGAACTTGGTGCGATTCTTCCAGAATATGTTAGAAGAGTAAAATCTTTCGACATAACTGGCGCCCAACTTTGGGGCGGCCCCTACACGGCGCGAATCTAACAAAGAGAGGCTGAAAACCTGCGCAGGTGGAGAGAGATCAGGCTCTCCTCGAATGAAAGACCTCCGACTGAAACAGGTCGAAATTAGAGGCCAGTCACTTTTTCCAGATTCAATCCGTGAGGTGGCAGCGAAACAGGGAGAAGGAATCACAAAGGTAAGCAAAACGTTTTTTTTTGTTTCTGATTGGAATTTTTTGTCTAAATTTTAAGGGACTAGTCAAGGGGGAAATTTAATTTTCTCAAGTATAAGGAGTATATGTGAATAGATTCCATATACAAGAGATCTCAGGGACAGGAATAGTTTCTTGTAAGAGAAATGGGAACAGGAACCAGTTGCGCCAAAGGCGACGACAAAACTGAAGATGAAAAGTTTGTTTGATTTACACCCAAAGAACGTAAAATATTTAGATAAATGGAAAAAAGATCATGGGTTTAGTGGAAGTCAGAATGTCAAAATCTGGTAAGATTACTGCGCAAACAGGCAGGAAATAAGACAAGGAATCAAAAGGAGGTGGGGTTTCCCCAGGCACAGAAATGGCTGGAGGAAGCAAATAAGAGACATGGGGAACAAAATTTGAAAAAAGGGTGTGGTAATTCAAGTGAAAGACATGTGTACTTTGTTCAAAAGGAAGATAATGAAACTTCCACAGTCAGTCGTAGTCACCAGAATCCCTCGGCCCCTCCCATTCAGTATCCAGACCCTGCACAGGTTATCGAGGTGCCCCCCGACCAGGACCCACCACAATACCAGGCTTCGGTGGGTGGCCCCCCCCACGCCAAGTATTATATTACAGAGAGAGCCCGCCAACACTCTTGACTTACGCAGCAGAAGTATTAGGAGAGAAGGGCACTGGAAAATTAAGGAAAAGGTAGATCAGGAAGGAGAGGAATACCCGCTGATAGAAGTGGCAAATCCTCAAGCAGGCGCAGAAGGTGAGGGTCCTACAATATTGGTCTACCGACCGTGGACCCGTGATGACATCCGAAAAGCGGTAGAGGGGATTCCCCATCCGAAAGTAGATATGCGTAAATTCTGTACAGACATAGGGGGCATGAGAATGAGTTATAGATTAAACGCTGTAGAATTTGAACAAGTAATAAGGCAAATCCTAGGACCAGATTAGCACCTTATTTGTGGAAGTTGGGACCCCCTGCTACCAGGGGAAGGAGGAGCCTTGCCGTTTAACTCCAAAGTGTGTAGAACCAGAATAAAGACTCTCTTAGATAAAATAGAAGAACATTGGAAGCCCAAGGCAGATTGGACTTGCATTAATCAATGCATTCAATCAGATGACGAAACCATTGACAGTTATCTACATCGTCTCACACAATGTTTTGATGCTCATAGTGGGTTGATTAAGGTAGAAAATCAGGAAAATGACTCGCCCTATGAACAGCAATTAAAAAATGCATTCCTAAAGGGCTGCAAGACAGCCATTGGTAACTTTATACAAAAGCATATGATCACACACAGGACAGCGCGTCTACAGCCCCTTATGGAGTATGCTAGACATGCTGAGAAATACCTGAAGGAAAAAAAAAGATAAACAAGCTCAGACTTTTACAGTTAGTGCAGATGGAACTTTAATGTTAGCTCAAGGTTCCGCGAACCGCGGAAGAGGGTGTGGCAGGGGAAGAGGACGGGGAGGCGTAAGTCATTCTGAGGATTTTGAGGGTAGGCAAAAGAGGGGGGAATGTTTTAAGTGCGGTAAGAAGGGACATTTCGCCAGAGATTGCAGAGGACCAGAAAAAACGATGGCTGCTTCCGGTGGTACCGCATGACTATATGACGGTCAGAAAGACGTAGATGGAGGGTATGAGGAAGAAGAAGAAAGTGAGAATGGGGAAGAATGGGGAAGTAGGTACAAGTGAAGACAATGGGTGGGGACAGGAAATGGCAGAAAATGAGGAATATCAAATGGTAAATCTAACAGCACTAGCATCAACTATGCAATTGGAATCCCAACCAGTGATCACATTGCAAGTTGAGGGTTGAGACATAGAATTTCTCTGTGACTCAGGGGCTTCACGGACGTTAGTCAGAAGTTCTGCCATATCATCTGACGTTACCTCGGATGTATATGTGCTTGTAAAAGCAGCAAATGGTCGTATTTACAAAGAGCCATTGTCCAAACCTCTGTGGTTTACCGACCCAGAGACGAACCAAACCATACAGTTCCGAGTAATAATTTCAAAAATCTGCCCAGTAAATTTACTAGGAAGAGATTTAATGCAAGTGTTCGGCATAGCAGCCGTCCCAACCTCCACTGGGATGGTGGCAAGGAGAATTGAACCAAATAGTGCAATGCTATTAGAGGGGCAGGGAGATCTACATTACTGGTATAGTAATGACTTGATAGAGACAGGCCCCCAGAGTGTAGTGACGGATCTTACAAATTTGGCATTAAGCAAATACGGAATAGAAAATCCGAAGGTGTCAGATCCATTACATTGCACGATGTATTACAGAAGATGTGCCGGACCTGATTTAGAATACGAAAAGAAATTTCTTAGTAAGTCACCAAACTAGTATTGCATAGCCTTTTTTGGGACACACTAGGTAATTCTGCAGTCACATGCAGCCTTACAAGGGATATGCAGCTGCTGTATAAGAATTAATTAACCACACATATTTCAGTCACGGAGGGTGAAGGAATGTCATGGTACCTCGTGGGTAAGAAAATAACTGAATGGGTAGGATGGACACCAGAACAATTGGCAGGTAAAGGCGTTCAGGTTCAAAAACTTAACTGGGTTACACAAGCCAGACCGACTGTGCACCTCTGGGAAGACAAACCTATACAATCCCCTGGGACATTATGACTATGTCTCCTTACCCCCATGGAGGAATCTCAATTGCAGATGATTCCAAACTCATTATGGTCGCAGGGTCAGCACGATATCAGACTGATTAGAATGGCAGGACAGGTAAAGATTACACCCAAGTCAGAATTTAGACCTCATAAACGGCAGTATCCCTTGAGCAGAAAGGCAGAGGAGGGCATTTTACCGGTAATCACAGCACTTTTGAAAGCTGGAGTATTAATTCCGTGCACAGACTCACCGTGTAATACGCCCTTATTTCCAGTAAAAAAAAACGAATGGGACATGGAGGATGGTACAAGACTTACAGGCAATAAATGCCGCGGTGGTACCTTGGGCCCCCATGGTCCCGGATCCATCTATTCTGAACGATATCCTTCCAACGGATAACTACTTTTCTGTAATTGAATCAGTAATGCCTTTTTCTCCATTCCCTTGCAGGAAGATAGTAGATTTTGGTTTGCATTTACGTTTATGGGCAAGCGTTATACCTATACCAGGTTACCGCAGGGATACTGCGAAAGTCTGACCATCTTCTCACAAGAGATGTCCACCAATTTGGCTCAGTTCCAACCCGCCCAAGGGTGCCACTTACTGCTGTACGTGGATGATATCCTCCTGGCCGCGACTACGGAAGAACTCTGCAAGTCTGAGACTATTCGACTACTACACTTTCTGGCACATGAAGGACATAAGGTAAATAAGTCTAAGTTACAATTTTGTAAATTAGAAGTACGTTACCTGGGTTATACTATCTCTGGGAAGGGAAAGCGATTAGATGACAGTAGAAAGAATGCTATTTTACAAGCCCCCATGCCAACTACAAAAAAGGAAATGATGTCCTTTTTAGGCATTACGAACTTCTGTCGTAGTTGGATTCCCAACTATGCCGAAGAAGTGCACCCACTATCAGACTTAATTTTTGCAATACCGATGGCGGCAAAAGATTTGCTGCACTGGACAGACAAGGCAGTACAGGCATTCACTAGAATCAAGCAACTGATAGCTGGGTCAGCGACATTGGGGTTTCCAGATTACAGTAAGACCTTTATACAGACTGTAGATTGCAAGCAGGGATTTATGACATTTGTTTTAATGCAAATGTATGGAGATAAGTTAAGACCGTTGGCATTTTACTCTAGCAAATTAGACTCAGTAGCACAAGCATTACCACACTGTGTGCAAGCAGTAATTGCAGCTGCCCTAGCGGTACAAGCTTCTGCCATGTTGGTATTGTTCCATGATCTTACGTTAAAAGTCCCGCACTCCATAGCAGTCATCCTTCTGCAGGACAAGTTAACATTTCTATCACCTAGCAGACATTTATCTTGTATGACTACACTGTTATCACAGCCGCACATGACAATTGAGAGATGCACTACCTTAAATCCAGCGACACTACTACCCATTGCTGAAGACGGTACCCCGCATGTATGCTTAGATCTCATACATTCTAAAGTTCTACCAAGACCGGATCTTAAAGATCAACCCTTACTACATGCGGACTGGACACTGTTTTTAGATGGGTCGGCATGCAAAACAGAGACAGGCACCACGCAGGTAGGGTATACAGTCACTACTGCAACTCAGATAACAGAGGCAAAACCACTCCCCGGGAACTTATCCGCTCAAGTGGCGGAACTGATTGCTGTGCCAAGGGCATGTCTCCTATCGGAGGACAGGGATGTCACTATCTATATGGATAGTCAATATGCTTTCTCTATGGTACATGTGTTTGCTCAGCAATGGAAAAATAGGGGGATGGTTACAACCTCCGGGAAAGATATCATGCACAAAGAACTAAACCTTGAATTACTACAAGCCGTCCAACGGCCACGGGGTTTGGCCATCTGTAAATGCGCTGCTCATACCCGTGCTAAGGACCCGGTATCACTTGGTAATGCCCTAGCAGACAAAGCAGCCAAAGAGGCAGCTATGTCCAGTACCTTTTCACTTGAAACCACACCTACAGAATTACAACCAACAGTTAAGTTTGATTTACAAACCTTACAAGTCATGCAGGAACTTAGCACAGTACAGGAAAAACAACGCTGGACTAGGTATGGTGTTAGACAGAACAAAGGAATCTATGTGGGACCAGATAATAAATATGTTTTGCCTACTAATCTTTTTAGGTATGCAGCACTAGTCGTGCATGGCCCTTCCCATCTGGGCCCTGCAGCTATGGTTAGAATTATCCACCTTACCTTTTGGACCAAGGGTTTTATTGCATATGCAAAACGTTTTTGTCTATCCTGCATAGTATGTGCTAAATACTACGGGGGAGGGGCCAGAGTTGCCCCGGCATCATTTCCAAACCCCCCTATCCATTTCATGCAATATGTATGGACTTCATCGAATTGACCCCGGCACAACTAAAGAAGTTTGTTTTAGTGATAGTAGATGCATTTACTAAGTGGGTTGAGGCTTTTCCGGTGACACATCCGGATGCTCAAACAGTAGCTAAAATTTTGGTCAATCACATCGTCCCGCACTTTGGACTTCCTACACGCATCTACTCTGACAACGGCACGCATTTTGTCAATCACATCATTCAAAAACTGTCTACAGTTTTCCAAATTGAATTGAAACACCATTGTGCCTACCCACCCACAGTCAGCAGGGTTGGTGGAAAGCCACAACGGCATTCTAAAAGGCAAGTTGAGAAAACTCATGGCCGAGACGCATCAGTCTTGGATTACCTGTCTACCTCTAGCCCTCCTTTCCATGCGGACAACTCCCAACTCAAAAGGAGTCACCCCATTTGAGTTATTGTACGGGAGACCTTATTACGTCCCGCAGTGGCAAAACTTGTTGCCTGCAGAACGAGAGGGGGGTGAGGAGATAGCTGTTTAACGAATTATTATTTTTCAGGTTCAAGAGACGACAAAATCATGGAAATCAGACCCGGCGACTGGGTCTGGGTCAAGATCATTAAGCGCAAGAATTGGGCATCTCCCAAATGGGAGGGCCCCTACCAGGTGTTGATCGCAACTCCAACGGCAGTTCGGATTAAAGAAAGGTCCTCATGGATCCACCTAACGCATTGTAAAATTGTAAAACATTTTAAGTTAGATAAAAACTTGAATCCCCCTGAGGAACAAACAGACAGCAGTAACCATGAAGGACAATAATGAGAATAAGAGAAAATGGTTCTATTGCAATATTTTATTGTTTATAACTATTGTGATTGTAATATTTCTGTTTTGGCCATTTCTGTTTTTTAATGAAGCTAGCCACTCAAAAAGAGACAAACATACCAGCTGGCATCCAAACTTTAATACATATCAAGCGATTAAATATGCATTTGCATCCTCAATGAATGTCTCAAATTGTTGAGTATGTACTGCAATACCTATTGTACATAGTGGCTTAATGTTAGGGACAGCCCCTCTGGGAACAAATGATACTTGGAATAATTTGTTGTTTGAAACCACAGAAGTACCACTGAGAGACAAGGTGGCACTGCCTCTTCTGGGGCGCCAAAATGGAACAGTGTGTATTCAAAAGACTGGAAAAGTTAAGGTAGGGCTGAGCCAATGTAATTTGACAATAGTTCCTAATTGTACCCTAGAAGGGCAGTCTGAGACCAAGTTTGGAGCTATAAAAAAAGACATCTATGTAAATGATACTAGTTTTGTTGAAAAAATGCTGTATGTATATGGCCTGTTATTTAAGGGGCTAAAGCCAAATGGGAGTTATGAATCTCCAACCAATATTACCCTCAAAACGAATGATTGTTATTTTATTTGTGGTAGGAAAGCATATAAATGGTTACCATATGGCTGGTCAGGAAGTTGTTTTTTGGGATATCTGATACTAGCTATCAGACATGTGAATGCATTACCTCAAGGTAAAATACGAAATGCACGTTCTCTTAATAAACCTATTAATCCCGTAGGTAACATTGATGCGTCATGGATTTATCACCATGACTTGGCACACGTCAGCAGCAAAGGACTCTCACATATGGACCTAGGTGATGATGTAATTGCTTGGGCTGGTATTTTGCCAGTGTATGGGACAGTAAAATCCATCTGGGAACTGAGAAAACTGTCAAAACTGTTAGAGACTCTGAGTAATGCGACATTTTCAGCGCTAGAATTGGTGATGGACGAAGTAACGGCGATGAGAATAGTAGTGTTGCAGAACCGTATGGCGCTCGATTTCACCCTAGCGGCAAAAGGAGGTACTTGCGCTCTCATACACGAGGAGTGCTGCTCGTTCATTCCTGATAACGAGCATGAAATCCAGAGCCATCTTGAAATAATTCAACAAGTTTCTGAACTGACTAAACCTGGTCCAAACCCCTTGACTGACTTTTTCCAAAACCTGTTTGGAAACTGGGGTTCTGTGTTAATGAATATCTTAATTGCTGTATGTGTTGGTGCAGTCATATTTTTGCTGTTTGGCTGCTGTTGCATACCATGTATCAAAATGATAATATCGAAGGTTATCTCTGCCAATGCTACAAAAGCATATTTTTCTGATTATGAGAAGGTATAAAATGTATCTGGGATTGTGTAAAATAAACAGTATACAAGATGTTGTAAGGGGGGAAATGTGGAAAAATACTGAAGTTCAACATATTTTGTATTCTGTATATAAAGGGTTAAGCAGAAAAATGTTCACTGAGTGCAAACTGAAATGTTCTGGAAAATGTTGATCACTGAGGAATGCAGAAGTTAATCTTAAACTGCTGATAAGAAAGTTAATGTTGCAAGAATAACTGTGGTACTAGCTGGTAAAAACAAGTAATCAAACTATCACTTTCTGATTAATGTTCTGTGTGCTACGTGTGTGTACGTGCAGAAGGGTCTATAAAAGCAGAACTCTAAGTACAAGTAGCCAGACTGCTGGCATACTACTATCATGTAGCAGGTCTCCATGCATGTAAAATAAAGCTGTTTTACTTGCTTACAAGAACTTGGTGTGATTCTTCCAGAATATGTTAGAAGAGTAAAATCTTTCGACAATCAGATTAAGTCCACAGACAAAATATGGCCCCATGCAAAGAGAACAGAAAAATCACACTATGATCACCATAACATCAAGTAGAACACCATCACAGCAGTCAGCTAGTATTTAGGCTTGGCTATAGTGCACTTCTGTTTATTCACATGCTTATAAGTTATAATTAGGAGGCAATAGAAATGGGAGACCTAGTAGAAATTTGTACTGGCATAGAAACAGCCTCTGGATAAAAAAGTTACCCACCACAATACTTGCTAAAACTAGAAGTGCTTCCAATACCAATCTTACATCTGTGTACACTACTCATTAAAACTGGATATTTTATGAAATAGCACTTTCGTTAATGCTGACCCAAGCTATAAAGACATGCTCCTAATACATAAGCACACATACCACACCCATTCATATATCATGTTTACTATGCTGTCTTAACAAATCTGTTAGGGGTTTCCCCTTGCATGCAAGATGACCATAAATGCATTCCTCAGAAAAGTAAGAACCAAAATGCTGTTATTCTAACATGTACATAATTTCTGAAACAGTTATCTTAGAGCATTCCCTTTCATCTGAGGTAAAACGATCTTGCACATAATTTATAGAAGCTGGGGTGCAGCATCCCCACATTAGGGGTTGCAGGATTGGGACTTGTCTTTCTGCAACACACATGCAGAACCTTAAATTTCACAGTTTGCCAGTATGTCCCAAGGACTGCACTTTTTTCCCGAAGATTCAGACATCACACATTGAAAAGTCTCAAAATGACTAGACACTATTACACAATGTGATTACCCAAGACTTTTTTAACTATTTTGTGCATTTTCAGTACAAAATATAAAATAAAGGAAAGCAAATGTTTCCTTTGGTATAATTATATTTTGCTTCTGGCTCAGCCCTTGGCTTATTAATGTCATCAAGCCAACTTATGTACCTAATTAACAAATGCTAAAGTTGATAAGAATAAAATATATCAACATAGAAAAATAATTTGACCAGGAAAACTTCAGATGATTAATATTTCTGCAACAATCACTAATCAGAATAATGACTACATCATAAGGCATGTCAAGGTAGCTAGTACAAAAATATTCAACATGCTATTTGTAAAATCTAAATATTACTATATGGTTGTGGCATATGAACACGGTCCATATATGCTGACAAAACCGATAATGGTGATTTTCTAAAGTGAGATGAAGTCTTTGCTTTACTAAAAGAAATGGTATGTATTAAGAGCATATTGTTGTCCAATAAATAACAGCATCTGATAAAGTCATATGATATTCAAATGCCTGGATACCATAAGTAAATCATTAGGCAAGGCCAACCACAAGTTCAGCTGAAGCCTAATAATGTAGCTTTACTTCATTTCTTTAAGAATTTTACCAATCATCTGAAGTTTGCTCCCTTTGTCACTGAAAGAAAGACAAGAATAGTTAGAAATGCATCTGATAACATTTGTGCAGGTATAAGGTACCCTTGTGTGGACAGTGGAGACATCTGTAACAGTCCTAGTGTGAGGTATTGTTTGAAGAGTGAAGAGCTGAATGGGAAATGAGTTTTATGCTTTTTGTCTAATGGATGGCTTAAACACTGGTTCAAAATCACAAGGAAATAAGTGCCACTGCACTGGAAATTATAATATATGCAATGCAAGCCTATAAAATAGAGCCTATTTGCACTGAAACCAGTGAAAATGCTTACAATTTTTTTATGAACCCACTTTAAGCACTTGACTAGCAACATCTTAGCAGGGTTTTATTCCTAATCTACCGATATCTTTCTTTCTTGGATTACAATAGTATAGTGCATAATAATGTAAAAAAGGTGAGAAACATTATCCAAAAGCATAAAGTAACCTGCTGAATATTACATGACTGCACATTAACGAGGCACAAGTCAAGACAAGAGCAATAATATTTGGAAATCATGTGCTGCAGACTGGAATCTACACTGGCAGTCATTATAGGGATTTGCTTTTCAATAGCTAAAACTGTCAGTCTCTCCTGTGAGGATAGGAATATTATGTTAGAACCATACGTATAATACTATACAGCAATTACATCTACGACATCGTGCTCTACTAGACACTATGCCAAGCAGGGCTATCCAATCTATTTGGAGAACAGAGCAGCTGAAAATAAGCCTACATCTGTGTAGAGCAATGTGCTAGGATATTAACACAAATAAAGAGCAAAGTAATACTTGAAATATGATTGTATTACGCTTATGTGGTATGCTAAAAAGAGTCGAAGGAGTGCAAACAGGCAAGTAGACTGAGTAGATGGGTCAGTATCAATAGTGAAAAACTGAAAATAAGAAAAAAACACTAACCAGGAAGTACAGCACATTTCAGTTTTTAATTTTGGATGAGTGCTTTTGTTAATGAAGTATTAACTTCTTCAGATAAAGCACAACACGCAAGCAGTTCTTTAAATAAGGAAGTAATGGTCATGTTTTTGCCAAGCCTCCTCTGTGATCCAATCACAGGCTCAGTTTCTTGTCTGAATGTAGGGCCTTAAGGAAGTGTTGCTTCTTTTCTGGTTTTTAAGTTAGAAAGCATTTCATTTAATTTATCCAACTATATAAGCATAACTAGTGAATAAATAGCGACAGAGAAAAAATAAAATGTGAAAAAATGTATGAGAGATAAATAATAGAAATAAATGAATAAAATTAGAAGTGTCTATGAGACATAGGTTCATAGGTTCATACTAGGCTATCTGCCCGAGGGCATTTACAAGCCTAGCCCATAGTTTTGTGGCTTACGCCACCCCTTTAGTATGGGGAACTATACCCATTATTTTGCTGTGCCTCTGTTGAGCAGTGACACTGAGGTAATCCCTGGGGTATATCTGCGATCTCCCATCCATTGGTCAAGATTTCTCTTGAACAAGGCCAGCGAGGTGCTCTGCCTCACATATACCGGGATTTTATTCCACAGCATAGGGAGTCTTTGGGTGATGAATCTATCCCTCCAGCACGTCCTATTAATAGCCGTGTCGAGGTTTAAGTCTCCCCTTGTGGCTCTGACGGATCTAGATTTTTGAGGTGAAGCATATTCATCAAATCTGGGTTTGACATGGCCTTGTATGTTAGGCAAAGGTCACCTCTGAGCAAGCGGTAGCGACTGAATAGAGCTGGAGTTCTTTCAGTCGGGCAGCATAGGACAGATGTTTGAGACCCCTTATCCTTTTGGTGAGGAACTTTGTGGCCTCTCCAGCTGCTGCAAGTGTCGGGTCAGATACATTCTGAATGGGGCATTGTACTCAATCATTGGTCTGATGAGTGATGAGTATAGGGAGACTATGACCTCCCTTGATCTAGATGAGAATCCCTTCATGATAAGGTGGGCAATGTAGAAGGTCTTCCTAACTACTTTAGCTACATGGGTGTCGAATGACAGACTACTATCAACCTGGGTCCCCAGGTCCCTGATAACTTCTTCTGTACTCAGTGGATTGCCACCTATTTGGTAGCTAGGGGTAACCTTGTTTTTCAAGGGTATGACTATGCATTTTTGGCATTTAACTTTAGGCCATGGCTCTGGCACCAGTTATCCGTTTCTGTGAGACCCTTCTGAAGGATATCTGTGTCAGATGTGTTTTCTACTATGGCCCAGTTTGCAGTCATCTGCAAACTTTGTCAGCCATAACCCTCCTGTGTTTGCTTGTACTTGGAAAAGTAGATGCCAAACAAGAGTGGGCCCAGGACTGAGCCCTGTGGTACACCACTTGTGACAGGCTTTGAGTCTGACATGGCGCCAGCAACTCTGACCCTGTGGGTTCTGTCACTCAGCCAGTTTGCAACCCATCTTGTGATGTATGGGTTAACATTTAAGCTGATGAGTTTTTCAATGATACCCGAGTGGGGTATTGTATCAAAGGCCTTCGCCAGATAGAGGTAGGCTGTATGGACTGCCTTTCCCTCATCAATGGCTTTGGTGACTGTTTCGAAAAAGTCAACCAAGTTTAGAAGGCATGATCTGCCTTTGACAAAGCCAAACTGGGATGGATCCAAAGTCTGCAAATTCCCTATGTCTTTATTTATGAGGTCCATTATGATCCTCTCCATGGCTTTGCAGATAAGGCTTGTCAAGATAATGGGCCGGTAATTTCCAGGGTCGGTGGAGGCACCGCCTTTGTGAAGTGGGACCACAGTTGCAGTGCACCACTCCTGGTGCGTATCCAGAGGTAAGACTATGATTAAACAGCTGTCCTAGCTGTGGGTTTAATTCCTCGTTGAGTTCGTGGAGCACACAGCCGGGGACACCATCAGGTCCCATGGATGCTGTGTTTTTTGCTTTGGACAGAGCAGTTCTCACTTGGCCGTTCGAGATGTTTGGCGGGCTGCAATCGCTTGCTACAGATATCTCTCCTTTTGGGGAGGGGAGAAGTTTGCACTGAACCTGTCAGCCAGTATGTTGGCAATGTCTGTAGGATCAGTAATCTTCACATCATTTTGAACTAGTTCTGAGCATATCTGGGAGTTTCCTCCCAGGTTTCTAACATAGCTAAAGAAGGCCTTATGATTGTCTTTTGAGTCTTTAGCTATTTTTCTCTCAAAATTTGCTTTGGATGATTTTGATGTTGAATTACTTTGTAACTTTCAACAATTCCCATTCAAAAACATAACTTAATTTAATAAAAAAACAGCAACTTTCAAATTTTTTCATCTTATCAGACCCTGCACTGCCATTGTACTTAAGCTGCGAGTGCCAAATTCTTGGGGAAACTAAAGAACTTAGCTGTACTTCAAGATGAACACGTGCAAAGATTGATGAGATTTCTTGAGCAAAATTAACAAACTGGAATTCCATGAAGGGGCACTTTCCTTACAATTGATGTACAAAGGAATACAGTGGTCCACCAATTACATTTAACTAAACATTACACAAGAAAAGATTAATTTATATGAAGATTACTGGTGACAATACTGGGAAACAACCCTTTATTTTGAGGATCAGTATTACTTAAAAGGGTGACAATGGGTCTCCATGTGCCTCTTCACTGGCCAACATTGCAATGATAGACTAGGAAAAAGACTTTCTTTTCAACAACACAGTTATGGAGTAGTGCAGGTTTTACACATTATCTGGATGACATTTCTATTGTTTGAAAAGATGAAAAAAAACTGCCATTTTGGACTACCTCAATACAACCGAATTCATAGGTTCATACTAGGATATCTGCCCTAGGGCATTTATAAGCCTAGCCAGAGTGTGTTTGGCTTTAGCCACCCATTTTAAATGAATTTTGCTATGCTCTTTTTTGAGGTTAGTATACTGTGCCTCTGTCTAACAGTGACACAGAAGTGATACCCAGGGTAAACCTACGATCTCCCATTCACTCATTAAGATTCCTCTTGAAGAGCGTCAAAGAGGGACTCTGCCTAACCTGGACTGGAATTTTATTCCAGAGTGAAGGGAGTCTCTAGGTTATGAATCTGTCCCTCCAGCATGTCCTATTTATTTCAGTGCTGAGGTACAAGTCTCTCGAGCACGTAGCTCGATGGGATTTGGATTTTCTGAGGTGCAGCATGTCCATTAATTCCGGGTTGGACATGGCTTTATACGTCAGGCACAGATCGCCTCTGAGTAGGCGGTATGCCACTGAGTAGAGCTGGAGTTTCTTTAACCGGGCAGCATATGGCATCTGTTTGAGCCCTTTGATCCTCTTGGTGAGGTACTTTTGGGGTCTTTCCAGTTGCTGCAGGTGTCTGGTAAGGTACATCCCAAAAGGGGCATTGTACTCAATTATGGGCCGGATGAGTAAAGAGGCACGATGACCTCCCCTGATCTAGATGTGAATCCCTTCATGAATAGGTGGGCTATATAAAATGTTTTTCTAACCAATTTGGCCACGTGGTTTTCAAATGAGAGATTGCTATCAACTTGGGTCCGCAGGTCCCTAATTACTTCTTCCGTACTTAATGGATTACCACCTATGTGGTAATTTGTGGGCACTTTGTTTTTGCCAAGGGGGATGACTATACACTTTCTGGCGTTTAGCTTGAGGCCATGGCTCTGGCACCAGTTGTCTGTTTCTATGAGGTCCTTTTGTAGGATGCTTGTCAGCTGGAGAGTCGATTATGGCGCCTAGTTTGCAGTCATCTGCGAACTTGGTCAGCCACAATCCTTCCGTGTTGGCCTGTACCTCCGAGAAATATATACTGAACAAGAGAGGTCCCAGGACTGAGCCTTGTGGGATGCCACTTGTAACTGGTTTGGAGTCTGACATGGCTCCAGCAATTCTAACCATGTGGGTTCTGTCCTTGAGCCAGTTTGCAACCCATCTAGTGACATAGGGGTTTATATTTAAGCTGGTGAGCTTATCTATAATGCCCGAGTGGGGTACTGTATCGAAGGCTTTTGCGAGGTCCAGGTAGGCTGTGTGGACCACCTTCCCCTCATCAATGGCCTTGGTGACGGCTTCAAAGAAATTGACCAGGTTTAAGAGGCAGGATCTGCCCTTAAAGCCAAACTGGGTAGGATCCAGTGTCTGTAGGTCCCCAAAATCTTTATTTATGAGGTCCATGATGATCCTTTCCATAGCTTTGCAGACCAAGCTAGTCAGGCTTATGGGGCGATAGTTTCCAGGATCCATTGAGGCACCACCTTTGTGGAGAGGGACCACTGTTGCTGTACACCACTCTTTGGGTACATATCCTGTAGTAAGGCTGAGATTGAACAGTAGTTTTATGTTTGGGTTTAGCTCTTCTTGGAGTTCATGTAGGACGCAACCTGGGACACCGTCTGGTCCCATTGATGCTGTGTTTTTTGCTTTGGAAAGGGCGGCTCTTACCTGAGCATCTGAGATGTCAGGGGGGCACCACTCTGCTGGGATAGATATTTGCCCTTTTGGTGGTGGGGGGGGAGTTTGCGGTGAACCTGTCAGCTAGGATGTTGGCAACATCTGTGGGTTAGGTGTATTTTTTGCCATTTTGGACTAATTCTGAGCATATCTGGGAATTCTCACCCAGGTTCCTAACATAACTAAAGAAAGCCTTGTGATTATCCTTAGTGTCCTGTGCAATTTTTCTCTCGAAGCTGGCCTTAGACCATTTTATGAGTGCCCATAGTTTTTTGCTAATACTGATTAGAGATGCCTTCCCTTTTTGGGATTTTGCTCTATCATGTAGTAGCTTCCTCCTTCTATTGTATAGTTTGTTTATGGCTGGGGTCCACCAGACAGGATGCGCCTGCCTTTGGAGGATTAGGTCTTGGTTTTATTTGGGATTGCATGATCCATGCATTCCTGAAGATGTTCATAGAATGAGTTTATAAAGGATTCTGCAGTGTGGGGCATATTTTCCACAGGCCCGGGGGCTTTGTAGGATTCCACCTCAGTTTTGAGGAGTGTGAAATTTGCTTTAGAGAAGTTTTTCACTGTGGTTTTCTGGGCAGGGGGTGGGGTCGGGATGTGAATATCCAGTGAGATTAGTTTATGGTCTGATCTTACCAATGAGGGATAGACTTCTGGTCTGGAGCATAGAGCCCCGATGTTGGTGATGATCAGGTCCAGTATGTTTTCCCCTCTTGTGGGAGTGGTAACAAGTTATTCCATAGCATGTGAGTTTATAAATTCTAGGAACCTTTGGGCTAGGGTGTTGGAGCTAGAGTAATGCTCCCAGTCTAGGTTTGGGTAGTTGAAGTCGCCCAATATAATGGTGTTTGGAGACCATCATATTTTCCAGTGTTCTCAAGAAAACCGAGTGGGGTTCCTGGGTTTGGGAGGGTGGTCTGTAGCAGGCTATAAATTGGAAGTCAGTTTTGCCCACTGTTAGTTGCACATGGATAGTCTCTGATGCTTCGTTCTGTGCCACCAACCTGGAGGCGTGGGTATCTTTGACGAATATTGATACTCCCCCCTCCTTTTGTGGTTCGGTCCAAGTTTTGGGGCCGAAAAATGTGGTATGAGGTATAATCTGGTAGTGCTGGGGTGCTCTCGGGAGCCTTGAACCAAGTTTCTGTTACTGCACAGGTATCAATGTTCTCAAGGCTAAGGAGAGTTTTGAGTGTGTGCATCTTGAGGTTTAGACTTCTGGCGTTGAGTAGCATTACTCTTAGTTTCTTATCCCTTGTGATACCTATGGAGGTGGGTTGGTCTTTTGAGCCTTGCCTAAAAAAGGCACTATGGGGGTGGCAAGAGCCTTTGCCAATATCCGAAAGCCCAAGGGTGACAGGTGCAAGCCATCCCTAGCAAAGCATCATGGCTTGTCGAGCATGTCATCCCAGGCTGACAGGCATTGGATCCCCTTTGAATGACACCAATACTTAAGCCAATTGTTGAAATTGATCATCTTGTCTTCATATTGTGACATCATTCTTGGTGAGGGTAAGATGCTACTCAAGGTCAGGGTCATACCGGCCTGGGCTACTTGCTCAGAGAACTCCTCTATGTCTCTTTCATGTAGTCCAGGGAGGTACATCTCAGGTCATTCACACCAGCATGGACAATGACAGAGTCATATTTGTACTTGCCTTGGAGTGACCTGAGTGCTTGTGTTATGTGGCAGATCCTAGCGCCCGACAGGCAGCTCACCGTGACCTTCTCCTTGTTCAGCCTGGTGAGCGGGACATCAGTGTGCCTGATGATAGAGTCACCTATTACAAGTGTATCAGGGGTGTTATTTAGCCTTAAGGGCTGTGACTGTTTGGCACACTGGCTTTGTGAGCTATGTGTTGCATGTGTTTAGTTTTGGGGTAGCGGTTGCTTGGGTGTCTGCTTTGGAGGTCTCTGCTGCTTAAGCAGATTTTTATTTAGAGCCTCCAAGTATGTTTTTGTGTGTTTATGTGTTTGGTTTGCTGTCATGGTAGGTCTATGTGAAACTGGAATTGTAGTGAGTGTGGTTTTTCTTCTCCTCCTGACTGGTTATGCCAGTACTGAGTTGAGAGAGCTTAGCCTACAGTTTGGATATATGGTTGCATCTCTCACATGTGCTGGAATTTGTTGGGAGGAGGAGAGAGTTATTTGTGTACATGAGGCAGTTGTAACATTGCCTCAAGATTCCCAGATTCACCAGCTGGACCGGGGAGGAGATTGACAACTGACCTTTGGACATGCTAGAATAGTATTGGGAATTCCTTTATAATTGAAAAAAGGGCCAATGGGGAACAAGGTACTCGAGAGGATTTTGTGAGGTGTAATGCTTTTAATTTTTTAGTGCTGACTTATATAATTGCTTTAGTGAGCAAGTGCCAGGCTTTAGAGTAGGAATAGGGTGTTTATTATGAGAACTAGACCAGTTCTAACGGAAAAAATTAAGAGCAGACTTTGTGGAGCTGAGAATGGTTTAAACCCAATTAAGCGGAGCTGCACGATGCTGTGCTATGCGCAAAATCGTGCAAAGCCGCGCCAAAGCGGATTTTATACAGGGGGACTTGAAAGAGCTAGAAATTGGCCCAAAACAGCCAATAGACTTATCAGAGTCTTGTGCTGGGAACACTCCTCCAGGGATAGATAGGCTGCTCTAAGCTCCCCACTGCCACTGGTGGACAAAGAAGCCTCCCTTTATCCAAGAAAGGAAATGGGCAACACAGGAACTTTCCAAAAGTCCAGAATACAGCAAAGCCTGTATTTGGACTACTCTAGATCAGGAAAGACGGGAAAAAAGGATAATTTTTTTGTTTTTTTTCTTTTTTTGCAACAAACAGCAGGAAAATGCAATAAATATGTAACACAGGATAGCGCACTTGAGTGTGTAGCCTCAACAGGTAAATGCAACAAACAGGACAAACTTTAAAAGTGCAGGTGCAAAAAAGTACAGTTTTGTACCTACCATAAATGTAGATGTTCGAAGATCCACATTGCTGCAGTCCTAACACTTGGGTAGTCCGCTGTCCCAGTCGGCCCGAATACCAAAGTATATGGCTGACGTCGGTCAAGGCGCATTAGTCTGACGTCAGGATGTCAGGGTACAAATGCGCATGACCGACGTCATATCCTCAGTCTTTTCTTGCCCCAGATGTCAGAAGACCCTAAAAAGATAAGGCTAAAACCAAAAACACCACACACTCCTGCACCAAATATATATACAATATATACAAATTTACAAGAGTATAACCACACCCACACAACCACCCCTAAACACAGAGGGGAAGGAGGGAGGGTAAATTGGACTGCAGCAATGTGGATCTTCGAACATCTACATTTATGGTAGGTACAAAACTGTACTATGTTCTTCATACCACATTGCTGCAGTCCTAACACTTGGGTAGAATCCCAAAGCAGAGGTAAGGGAGGCTGGCAAATCATAAGGAAGCAGGAGCTGACAACATGCCCTGCAAAATAGCCGTGGCAAAACCAGCCCTAGATTTAGAGTAGAGAGGAAGGTGGTAATGCTTAGAGAAAGTATGCACTGAACTCCAAGTAGCTGCCTCCAAAATATCCTTAGTTGCCACCCCCCTTAGAAATGCTGTTGAAGTGGCAGTAGCCCTAGTGGAATGAGGCCTAATCCCAGCTGGAATCTCCTTGCCATGATGGGAATAACAAAATGCAATGCAAAACCCAATCCACTTAGAAATAGTTTGTTTTGACACAGGCTTGCCCTGAGAACTCAAAGCAAAAGAAACAAACAACTGCTGAGACTGCCTAAAATCCTTAGTCCTGCTTAAATAATAACGCAACTGCCTGTGTACATCTAAAGTGTGCAAAATCCTTTCCCCCTTATTTTGGGGATCTGCATAAAAGGTAGGCAAATGAATAGTTTGGTTTAAAGCCACACTAGAAACCACTTTAGGCATAAAGGAAGGATTAGTACGTAAAGATACCATATCCTTATGAAAAATCAGGAAAGGCTCAACCGCCATAAGGGCCTGCAATTCAGACACCCTTCTTGCAGATGTAATGGCTAACAAAAAAGCAGTCTTCCATGACAAATATTTCAATTCAGCAGTAGCTGCAGGCTCAAAAGGTTGTAGAGTGAGTTTCTCCAACACAAAATTGAGGTCCCAAGCAGGAGTAGGAGCTCTACGTGGGGGTCTTATATTCTTTGCCCCTCTAAGAAATTGCTTGAACAAAGGATGAGAAAACAATGGTGGGTCACAATCATAGTGAGCTGAAATTGCTGCAGCATGAATCTTAATGGAAGAGAAAGACAAACCTTTGTCCAATAACTCAGTAAGATATTGAAGAGCCACACTCAAATTTGGCTCCGAAACATCCGAATCCTTTGCTGCACACCAAAATAAAAATCTCTTCCATTTTCCTGCGTACACTTTCCTTGTACTAGGTCTTCTGGCTTCCATAATCACATTCAAAACTTGTTGAGGAAGCTGAGACCTGCTATGGTTCAAAACAGAATATGCCAAGCTGTTAGATGAAGAGAGTGAAGCTTGACATTGAGCAGATGCCCGTACTTCTGAGACAATAGGTGTGGAATCAAAGGTAAGGGCCATGGAGGCTTCCTTACCAGACTCCTCAGCAATGGGTACCAGTGCTGCCGAGGCCAATCTGGAGCTATTAAAATCATCCTTGGCTTGTCTTGTCTGACCTTTAGAAGTACCTTTGGGAGGAGAGGCAGAGGTGGAAAGGCATACACATGAAGATTTTTCCAACTGAAAGAAAGAGCATCCACTTTCCAGGCTGTGTGATGAAACCTTTTCGTGCAAAACATTGGCAGCTGGTGGTTTAGTGGAGAAGCGAACAGATCTATGTCTGGAGTTCCCCATGACACTGTCAATGTCTGAAATACATGAAGATCCAGTTTCCACTCGTGGGGATCCATGATTTGCCTGCTTAACACATCTGCTAAGGAGTTCTGTGCTCCTGGCAGAAACCTTGCTTGAAGATTCAGCTGCAAGCTTAACGCACTCTCCCACAAAATCATTGCTTGCCTGCATAGAGGATAAGAATGTGTTCCCCCTTGTTTGTTGATGTACCACAAGACAGTTGTGTTGTCTGTTAGAATCAACACCTGCCCTGGAAGAAGTAAATCCTTGAAAGCCAGTAATGCAAACTGGACTGCTAACATCTCCTTCATGTTGATATGTAGATGCTTGCAGTCTGGCAGGCCACTTGTCTTGTATCCACTTTCCATTCAGATGAGCTCCCCAAGCTGTGTCTGAGGCATCTGTCGTTAGAATCTGACTCGCCTCTGGCCGGGTCACAGAGAGTCCCTTGTTTAGGTGACATTCCTGAGCCCACCACAAAAATTCCTTTTGAATGCAAGGTATTATTTGAATGACAGTGTCCAAATCCTGGCAGTGCTGTGTCCATACATTTTTGAGATACCATTGTAGCTTCCTCATATGCAGTTTGGCATTGGGAAGTACCAGAATACAAGATGCCATGAACCCTAAGGCTTGAAGGACTGTCCTTGCAGTCAGCCCGGACTGATGAGATAGTTGATGGAAGTAAAGAGAAAGATTCTTTTGTTTGTCCGGGGTTAAAAGGTCATCTGGGTTGCTGTATTCAGTCTCACACCCAGAAAGCACATGTCTTGAGAGGGTACTAGACTGGACTTTATTTCGTTCACAGAATACCCTAGGCATCTTAGCACTGCTATCACATATTCCAAATGCTGAAGAAGCACGTCCCTTCCTTGAGCCAGAATCAGGCAATCGTCCAAATAAGGATAGATTTGTATTCCTTTTAGCCTGAAGAAAGCTATCACTGGAGCCAGAACCTTTGTGAATACTCTGGGCGCAGTAGATAAGCCAAAGGGCAATGCAGAGAACTGATAATGAGAATTCCCAGCTCGAAAACGCAGATACTTCCTGCAAATTAGTCTGATAGGAACATGAAGGTAAGCTTCCGTGAGATCCAAAGTTACCATCCAGTGATCTTTGCCCAGCAGAGGTAAAAGCTGTTGTAACGTCAACATTTTGAACTTGGGAATGTCCAGATAAGTGTTGAGGATAGACAGATCCAAAATTGGTCTCCACGTGTTCCCCTTTTTTGGTACTAGGAACAGGCGAGAATAAAATCCTAGGCCCCTTTCTGGCACAGGAACCGGCTGAATGGCCCCTATTTGGAGCAACAGAGAAATTTGCTTGTGAGCCTCTTTCCTTTGTTGAGGAGGAATGTCTGGCATGCCTTTGAAAGGAGGCAAGGTATGGAAATAAAACCTGTAACCGTGGTGAATGATATCCAATACCCATCTGTCTTGGGTAATTAAACTCCAGTTTTCTTTGAAAAGTGCCAACCTTCCTCCCAAAGGTGCTGCCAGCCGAGAAGATTCTGGCAGCTGAAAAGGCAGGTCATTGTGTCTGTTTACGAAAGGACTGACCCCTGCCCTCACCAGAAGACTGAGCAGGTGAACTCCTGTTCTAGGCCTAAAAGAACCTTGAGCTCTGCCTCTACCACGCCTAGACCTACCCCTAGACTGGGAATCATAAGCAGGATATGTCCACCCCTTGGTAGGCCAATTTCTACTAAACTTGGAGGCTGAACCTGCAAAAATCTTTAACAGTCTGCATAGACTTAGCCTTGTCTTCCATTTTCTTTAGAACTGCTTCCACAGGCGAACCAAACAACACATCAGATTGTAAGGGAGCATCTAAAATCCTTGTTTTCACATGCTCAGCTAAATTCTGATCCCTCAACCAGGCGTGCCTGCGAAGAACCGAACCAGTGGCAGCCACCCTCGAAGAGGCCTGCACAGCATCAAAACCACATTGCAAAGAATGCTTACCCACCTGTTCAGAAACATGAACTAAATCCTGCAACTCTTTAAACTCAATACCTTCCGCCAAAGCATCTACATTAGACTTTAATTGTGAAAGGAGATAATTTTGGTATTTCAACATGTGAAACTGGCAGTTCAAAGCTCTCATGGCCAAAGTGGAAGAAGTATACACTTTCTTTCCCCATCTATCCAAAGCCCTAGCCTCTTTATCTGGAGGAACAGGATTTTTAACAACAGAAGCCTTAACACCTTTAGGCCCCTGTGAAACAGTTTCTGGGTCTGCCCTAGGACTCTTAAAAAGATACTTATGAGCTTCAGGCACCCTATAATATCTATCCGGTTTAACTGGAGCAGGAGGCAAAGAGTCAGGGTTCAGAGAAGCCTCTGCAAAAACATCCTCTACCACATCTAGAACAGGAGGTATAGCTAAAGGCCTATGCTGGGGTAGAAACAAAAATTCCCTAAGCCTTTTCCTGGAATCAGAGAAATCCTGACCTTCCCATTTAAAATGCTCCCTCATGGAATGAAGAGTCTCTGAAAATGAAAAATCCTCAGGAGGAGAAGCAGAAGGAGTAGAATCATCTACATCAGAATCAGAGTAAGGGGAATACTCCTGCAAGTCTTCAGCCGAAGACTCAGAAGCATCCGAACACTGCTCAAAGCTCCCAAGCTCAGGTTCCACCCTAGGCCTCTTATCAGGAGGGGGCATAGAGCCTCTAATCATTGTAATCAAATCTTCTGCCATCTTAAGCATATGCTGCTTAGGCACAGACCCTGAAGAACTAGGGGTAACTCCTGAAACAAAACCTGGCCTGCCCCTGGGAGAAGCCTTGGAAACAGCAGGGGAGGGCCTAACCACCTTAGGAAGGGAGGGAAGAACAGCTACCTGAGAAGCCCCTTCCGCCTGGCCTACCTCCTGAGAGGTCACATCTTGCAGTAATAAAGTCTCTCCCTGGGATTCCAAAGAAATTTCTGGCTGAACCCCTGGCTCCACCGAGCCCTCTAAAGAACCGATGTCCGGGACGGACGGTTCTTCCAGCCTAGGCTTTGCTGTTTTGTCCTTGCGCTTTTTGGAAGCGGGCCGGAGCATCCGGCGGCATTTTATAATTACACCGCTTCCCAAAAACTAACCTGGCACAATCTAATCTTCTCTTTATAGTGCGTTTGTTAAATCTAGCACAAGAGCGACACCCAACAACGTCGTGCTCAGGCCCTAAGCAAGGTATACACAAGGTATGGTAATCCCCATGAGGTATCTGTTTCCCACAAGAAATACAATTATTCACTTTTTCTGACATCCGGTAAAATACTGAGGCAAGAAAAAACCAAAATAATCCCCAACGGGGTACTTAGCCAACTTGGATTCGGTCTGAAACTCCGACTTCGGAAAATCTCAGAACGCCAACCTGCACTTGCAAAACTGCTTCTGCATCGGACCATGCGGCAAAAAAGACTGAGGATATGACGTCGGTCATGCGCATTTGTACCCTGACGTCCTGACGTCAGACTAATGCGCCTTGACCGACGTCAGCCATATACTTTGGT
>NC_056743.1:529170990-529190990 GCF_019279795.1 Protopterus annectens
ACCCCAAAAGTACCTCACCAAAAGGATCAAAGTTCTCAAACAGATGCCATATGCTGCCCGGTTAAAGAAACTCCAGCTCTACTCAGTGGCATACCTCCTGCTCAGAGGTGATCTGTGCCTGACGTATAAAGCCATGTCCAACCCGGAATTAATGGACATGCTGCACCTCAGAAAATCCAAATCCCATCGAGCTACGCACTCGAGAGACTTGAACCTCATCACTGAAATAAACAGGACATGCTGGAGGGAGAGATTCATAACCAGAGGCTCCCTTCACTCTGGAATAAAATCCCAGTCCAGGTTAGACAGAGTCCCTCATTGACTCTCTTCAAGAGGAATCTTGATGAGTGGATGGGAGATCGTAGGCTTACCCCGGGTATCACTTCTGTGTCACTGTTAGACAGAGGCACAGTATACCAACCTCGAAAAAGGGCATAGCAAAATTAATTTAAAATGGGTGGCGAAAGCCAAACACACTCTGGCTAGGCTTATAAATGCCCTAGGGCAGATAGCCTCGTATGAACCTATATATATATATATATATATATATATATATATATATATATATATATATATATATATATATACACACACACACACACACACACACACACACACATATATATATATATATATATATATATATATATATATATATATATATATATATATATATATACACATATATACATATATATATATATATATATATATATATATACACATATATACATACATATATATTATATACATACATCTCAACATACTTATGACATCAGAAAAATCAAGGAAACAAATGCATTTTACAAACATGTTAAAAATAACTCAGGACATGAAATCGAGAACACTATTATAGAAAAAGTCTGCACTAACATAAGAGGAGGGGTCCTTGGTCAATGAACATGGAAAAGAAAGAAATGTACAGGCAGCTTAAAATCAATAGCAGTGCATGACAAGAACTGAGGGATTACATTTCTTATAGCCCCAGTACTTAAAATGTAAAGGTTGTTGGTGTTTTATGAAATTATGTTTTTATTGAATGGGAATTTTTGAGAGTTAAATAGTAAGTCAACATCAGCATTTCAAAGAGATCCTTTAAAATATAAGCAAACATTTTACTTTATTCACTACATATTTCTTCAACTATTTTATACACCACTTATGCTTATTATATAAATGAAGTTGTGTACTTCACCATAATGTTTCATGTGTGTTTTCCAGCTCGCCTTCATTCTTAGTATGTTGGGTTTGGATATGTTCCTCTGATCAGACGTGGCTTATATACAAGCTCAAGGTCCTCCACTAGCTTGTGGCCAAGTCATATTCCATCATGCACTAGGATAGCTCCCCAGATCTTGTTTGCAGTGATAAAAGAATACAAAATAAGGGTAGTTTAGTACCCTACAGAGCAATCAAGAAGGTCAGAGATTGCGGATAGACAGTTGTATTAACTCAGTCTCCCTGGAGCAAAAGGCTGGGGGAAAGGTGGGTGGATGTAAGAATTAAGGAAAGATGGACAACACATGGGACATTATGGTGAGTACATAACTTTTTTATGTGCTGTTGCCCTATCTCACATTTATTCCTACTAGGCTGGGCCAGCGTCCCTGGCACCATCTTTCTTGGATGGTTCAAGGGAGAATATTCTTCAAAATCGTGTAACCAAAGGAGGCCCTGTTCCTGAGGGCCAAATCGACTTTGTAATGAGTGATAAAGTGAGTGGTCTTGCCCACGTTGCTGCAGCACAAATGGTATCAAATGTAGTCTAGCCCGACAGGCGGAAGAGGTTGTAATGACTCTTGTAGAATGGCCTTTTTTATGGGGAAGATCTTTGTTCCTAGATTTATAAACAAATGTAATACAATCCGAGAGCCATTTTGAAAGTATCACTTTAGAAACTGGAGCATTTTTCTTTGAATTTGAAAAGGATACAAATTGTTGGGCAGATTTTCTGAAATCCTTTGTCCTATGGAAAAAGCGTACTTGTCTATGCACATCCAGTTAGTGCAACATATATTCTGCCTTATTCTCATAATTAGGAAAAAATACTGGTAGCTCTATGGATTGGTTCAAATTAGATTCTGAACATATTTTGGATAAAAAGGGTTTGTTCGTAAACATACTTTCTCTGTGAAAAAGCATGTAGGGGGGACTTTACTGATGAGGCTTGCAGCTCTGACACCCTTCTAGCAGAAGTAATTGCTGTCAAAAAAATAATTTTCCCAGTCAGACATTGGAGTTCGCGGATTCAAATGGAGGAAAAATTAAATGGGACAAGATAAAATTCAAGTCCCATGGTGCTGGAGGGTCTTCAATAGTTAGACTTAATAAAGAAGTACTTTTAATAAAGGCTTTGCATAATCTGTGACACATAATATTGAGGCCTGATTCACCTAAATGGAAATTGGATATCGGTGCGAGCTGAACTCTAATAGTAGCTGCGGCTGGGCATTCATTGAATAGTTTCACCAAGAACTCTAGAATGGAACCTACTGTGGCAAAAATTGGTCAGTATGATTATGAGAAGCCCATAAAGAGAATCTTTTCCATTTGTCTCTATACATCTTTTGCGTCGAAGCCTAATGAGAAGAAATTAGGATGTGCTTTACTGATAAAGAAAGGTTTGGGTGCCTGGCTATATAGATGGAATCAGAGCAGCCAAGCTGTTAACATGAGAGTTTGAAGGGAGGGATGGAGCAATCCTGATGCACGAGTCCAAAGGTCCAGAACTGGGTCCAGAAACCAAGGCTTCTCCTGGACATGAGGCCACAGGAAGGGGAACCAGATTTGAGGAGGCAAGTATGTGGCGATGAGTATCAAGTCCCTTCCCAAGTAATTAGCCTTCTGAAGAACGTTCAGTATCAACAGAAATGGAGGAAAAGCATAGAAGAGTCCCTAGGGCTAATCAAGTACAAGTGCATCCCTTGGTGACTCCCCCCAGAGGGGGGATCAGGGCAAAGTAGCTGCTGCATTTGGTATTCATGGATGTAGCAAAAAGGTGACAGCAGGCTGGCCCCATTTGTAGAAAATCTTTTCTGTCACCTCCTGTTTTAGGGACAACGCGTGAGCCATTAGAATCTCACTGTTGAGTCTATCTGCAATCATGTTGGATTTCCCCGGGATGTGTGTTGCTATCAGAAAGCGTTGGGAGGAGGTTGCAGATTGCCATACTCTCAAGGTCTCCAGACAAAAGGGGTAAGATCTTGTTCCTTCTTGTTTATGTACCAAACAACTGATATATTTGTGGTAAAAGCAATGCTCTCATCTCTAGGACACTGATATGCAAATGGGCCTCGTGATCTTGCCAAGTGCCTTGGACTGTCTTTCCCAAATAAAGCTCCCCCCCCCACCCTGAGAGGCATCCCTGGTCATCATAACTAGTGGTTTGGGAAGTACAAAGGGTCATCTAACATTACACGAGTAGAGTAAAGCCACCACCAAAGGTCTTTTTTGCAAGATTCCATTATCAATATTTTGTGGTGCATGGGCAGTTCTTGCATCAACCACTGAGTGGACAGTAGCCACTGGAGAATTCTCATGTGCAGCTGTGCTAATGGGATCAAGGTTACTGCTGTTGCCATGGTCAGCAGGACTTTCAGGACTGTCCTAGCTTGGCTTCTTTCTTGAAGAGAAGATTTAAGACCCGATGTTGTATTAGTTGTACTCTTTCTGGTGGAAGTTTGGCCATCTTGGTTGCATTTAATTTTGCTCTGATAAAAACAATACACTGAGATGGCAGCAAAGCAGATTTCTCATAGTTTATTGTAATTCCTAGGTGAGAGCAGAGCTGCAAAAATGGTCTCTCTCACTTTTGTTAGTAGATGCTCTGTGGTTGTAGTTAGGAGCCAATCTTCTAAGTATGGAAACGCACTCAGTCCTAGGCATCTCAAGTGAGCCACGACTACTGCCATACACGAACATTCTGGGGGATGTAGTGAAGCCAAAGGGCAGAGCTCAAAACCGGTACTGGCTGGCTCCCAGCTGAAAGCATAGGTGTCTCCTGAATAGCCTGTGCATTTTTATGTGGTAGTGTGCATCCTGGAGATCTATTGAGCACATCCAATCATCTTGTCCCAGAAAAGGGAGAATTGACTGCAGTGTTACCATCCAGAACTTCGACTTAGTTTAAGTTGCTGAGATCCATAATTGTTCTCCAGTCCCCCATTTTCTTTGGAACTAAAGAATCTTGAGTATGTTCTGGATCCTATTTGGTCTACAAAGACTGTTTGGATAACTCTTGTCTAGCAATGTTTGAATTTCTAGAGTTGCTCATTCCCTTTGACTGGGTGGAATGTCCAGGATTTTTTTTTTTATGTTCGGGTTGGGGAAGGAAACATGTATGGAGTAACCCCTGGATATGATGCTTTGTACCCACTTGTCTTTTGATACTGTTAACCAGGCTTTTGGGTACAAAGATAAGCAGCCCCAGTCTGCCTCCAGAGATGGACAGGTAGGCCTACCTACAGGAGTACTGAAATGGCTTACCAAAGAAGGATTCCTTGTAACCCCAATTCTGCAGCCCCCCCCCTCTGGGATTTTCAAAACCACATTTTCCCACTTCCTTTCTGACCTCTGGGATAAGGTCTAGTAGGAAGGGAAAAATAGACTCCTATAGCAGAGATAGTATTTCCTTCTTGTTCACACCTGGTTAGTGTGTCTGACTTTGGGCCCAAATAGAGACAAACCATCGAAAAAGACATTCACAAAGGAAGACAAAGAGCTCTGCAAAGTCACACAAGTGCATCCAAGAATGTCTCCTGAGAAATTCCTGGACCCACTGCTCTGCTTGCTCCATCCACAGCACAAAAAAAAAAAAAATCAGTCTCATGGGCGAGATGACCCTGGTATTTAAGATAGAGAGCTGAGAGGAAACTTTCACCGACACCCCTTTAGCTACTGAGCCTAGGGGTGCATTTCTCTTTGTAGTCTAGTAAAGGGAGTTTAATTCAGCAAGAGCAAATGTCACTTAACAGAAAAAGCACTTTCATATCTGTCCATCGTACAAGACTGCTTGTTAAGTGGATGGACAGAAGAACACATCTCAGTTCCTTCTTGGTGGCTGCTGCCACCACTACATCTACTGGGACTCCCTTAGATAAGAATTTGTGAGAGGGTGAGATAATGAACTTATTTGGCCTCTGAGGAACAGGTTCCACTGAATCTGTAGACTACCCCAACCTTTCATTAAACGAAGTCCGTAAGTTCATCAAAAGGTGGAGACACCAAAGTGGAAGGAGGGTGAGATCCAAAAGCCTTCAGGTACACCGACTTCTCTGCTGAAGGACTGGTGGACTTCCAGCCATGCCTCTGTTTAAGTATTTCTAAGATGTCTCCAAATGAGACATCAGGTGATGACCATGGGGATCCTTCAGCTTCACTGAAGTCCGTATCTGAAGTAACACATTATTGTGGGGAGTTAAAGGCTTCCTCTTGCATAACCTCTTCCAAGGGGTGCTCTGGAGAGGTTTCAGAAGAGTGGGGGGCACCCTGTGGGGTGTCTTGAAGCCTAAGACCTTCACATAGCTGTGAATGCAATCTGACCGAAGCAGACAACAGTGCCTTTGTGGGAAGAATGTCCACAGATGAGAATAGAGCTGTGGAATCAACACTCTCCTCATCACATCAAGAGCCTCCAGCCCCTGATCAGAGGCAACCCCCAGCTTCCAAGAACTGGAGAGAATGCCCAGGACTAAGTGGGATGGCTCTGAGGCCGAGATAAGAGCAGAGTTCACCTGAGCCAATGCACTGAGAGGCAAGTTCAGATCAGACAACTGGCCGATCCAACTCACCGTATCCAGACCCAACCGCAGAGCATTGCCTCCTAGACTACTTGAGTTCTGATGGAGCAGAGGACATCAGAGCAATGTTGAGATGTGATATATCTCTGTTCAGACTGCTCCACAGACTGTTCCACCAATATCAGCTCAGGACAATCCTAGAGCAGAAATCGATGCAGAAGAGGAGGAGTCTGTCTGATACGAAGCCCTCGGGGTTTGATCCGATAACCTGGTGAGCACCGGTGTCCTCAACAGTCACTGCACCACTTGATCTACATAGTCAGGCAGGCTCCTGTTAAGACCAAGTCAAGCGGCAGGAGATTTGGAAGGATGGAGCAAGGGTGACCCTAAGAGTAGGGTATACCAGTTGCAAACCAGGGGACCGGCTCCACAACTGAAACTCCACCGGCACTGAAACTGATGGTACCGAAGTAGTTAAAATCTTGGATCAGGCAGTCCTTAGATCTGGAGAGGAAATTTTGAAATCTTTTTAGAAGTCTCCAATGGAGCACCAGAAAAGGAAGATATCTTCACAGACTTGTCTGATTTAGATGAAGGAGACTGGTCAGACTTTGAAGAATCTGGACCTTCTTGTAATGCTTCGGAGAAGGGGATTTTCAAAAGACCTCTGAATCAATTTATTCTCTCTATCAAAAAGAGCCCTACATACACACTTTTTTTTAAACAAGAATGTAGGTTAACCAACAGTTGTTTACAAAAAGAGAAAGGGATGGCACAGCCCTCTAACTTAAACAGACTATCCCTGGGAGAGTGAAAAAGGGGGGCCCTCTAACTTAAACAGGCAAAAGGAAAGGCAGCTCTCTAAATGAACTGACCTTAGAAGTATACTACAACAGTAAAAGTGGACCCTCTAACTAAAATGGACTATTTAAAGTAAAGATGTGATAGGGAGTAAAGGTCTAACAGAAAAAAATGACTGTCAACAGCAGTAAATCAACAGAAGCATGTAGAAATATCAAACAATTAACACAACATGAATAAGAAACAATTTCCCACAAATAAAAAAAGAAAAAAATCTACTTAACCAGAGCCAGTAGGAAGAGCACCCAATCTTGTTCAGTGGCAAATGAGATCTGTGGATCCTAGTGCATGATGAAATGGGGTTTAGCCACGAGCTAGTAGAGGACCTCAAACTTGTATATAAGGTAGAGTCTGATTAGAGGATCAGATCCAAACGCAAACTAGTAAGAAAGTGAGATAGGACAACATATTATATATATATATATATATATATATATATAGATATATATAGATATATAAATAAATAAATAAAATATTCACTTGTAAATCCTGAAGCCCAAAATCCGAGACCAAAATCTTGAAAGTTCAAAATAATGAAAGCTCCAAATACCAAATCTCATAATACTGAAAACATATAGGATAGCAACACTGACTATATTCCAGCACAAGTACATAAAGAAACATATTACCCTTCAACTATAAGCAGGGCGTAAAGCCCCCATTCACCCTCCCCATGTGGGAGGCTGCACCACACCCACACCTCCTGCTACTTAAATATATCATACCCTGATATATTTAAGTAGCAGGGAGTGTGGGGGGTGCAGGGTGGCTTATCCCCCCCCTCGCTTATACTTGGAAGAGAGTAATAGGTTTTGTCTTTTCTTTCTTCCTGTATGTACTGTACTGGCATATAATAAGTGGTGATATCCTGTGTGTTTTCAGTATTATAAGATTCATTATTTTGAATTTTCAGTATTTTGAACTTAAGATTTTAGTCTCAGGATTTTGGGCTTTCAGTATTTAGAAATGAATCCATATATTTTATATTTATGAAGTTATGTACTTAAAATATCTTGCCATCTGTGTTGTCCATTTTCATTCTTCCTTACTTATGCTTTACAGATCGGATCCTTAGATCCATCTTGGCTACATTTTCCAGACTTCAGATCCTCGTCTTGAGCTCCTCTCTCTTACCATAATACAATCCCCAGCTGTTTAAATATAGTTTGCTGGCTACTGCCCATATATTTATAGAGACAAGACAGAAAGAAAGACTGAGGCTTAAACCAAAAACATGAATGTTCCTTTATCAATCCAAGATCCTTTTGGGAGTGACAAGGCCAGAGGATGGCTGGAAGGGAAGATGAGGAAGAATGGCAATGGCCAACACAGATGCTAAGTTATGTTAAATAGATGACTTCTAAATCTGATGCTGTCCTTTTCATTCTTCCTCACTTTTGGGTTAGAGTCCGCAGCTACGTTACTCTTGAGTGGCCAGAAGGAAGGGATCTATATTATAAAACTGAAAACATGTTTGAGCTAATACCACAACAGTGACACATTTTGCCCAAACCTCAAATATGCCGAACCCCCTAAACCGTGAAATTTAAAATCTCTAATCTTCATAGTCAGCTAACACCACCGCATGCTACATACTACCTACCCAAACATAATAAATAAACCACATACATACACTAACCAAACCCTACTTCTAACCCTACACTAAACATTACATACATTACCTATCTATGGCACTTACCTTAACCCACACGCTAACCTTAAGGTCTGTAACTATCGCACACTTACCTTATGGAGATCTACTGCAGACAGGCCAACCATAACAATTCGACATTTTGAGTTTCGGGGTTTTGGACGTTCGCCATTTCCGTAGTTTGCACAATATGTGTTGCTCTTTTCCGATTCGCTCAAATAGATCTTTGAGCTTCTAATATAGACCAGAAGAAAGGATATGCCACAAGACAGTTGAACCAAACAAAGCTCTTCTTCTGGAGACAATGTCCACTTGTAAAAAGTGTCACAAAGGTATGAATCTTAGATCAAGTGACTGCAGCAGAAATAACAATGGAAGTGCTGGGGAAAGATCAGATGAGATATCCATAGATTAAGTAGAATGTGGTCTAGGAGGATAAGGTTAAGGAAAGTTATGTTAGAACACTGTCAAGCTGAAGGATGTCCAGCTTCTGTTGACGATGTCCAATTTATAATGTGAAAAAAATATGCACCTTAGACCTATTTGATGCAGCACATATTTCATCAACTGATGTAGGCTGATGAAGTGACAATGGATCTAGTCAAGTGGGCAAGGAGAACAGCTGACGTAGGAGCTGCAAATGGAACAAAATTATCCTTTAAGGCCCAGATTGCAAATCTCTTGACTTACTGATGTAGACCTTTTCTGTGGAAGTTTTCTGAGGGACCAAGATTAGGTTACATACAGGGGAAGATAGCCTGGACTTTCCTATAATCACTGAAGTGCAGAAACCATTCCATCAGTTTGGGTGTGTGGAGACTGGGCTTTCAATGCTCGCTCTGACAGATGGGAGAGAAGGTCCTGATTGGGATTCAGTATCCATGAAGTATACTTCGGGTTAGACCATAGGAAGGGAAACCACACCTAACTAGGCCAGAATAGGACAATGAGGATCATCAAGCACTTCAGCCTGCTGGCTTTCTGTAGAAATTTTGGGATCAAAGGTAGAGTGTCAAACATGGACTAGAGCATCCCTTGGTGACTCCCCCTTCAGGGGTATCAGTAAAGTACTTTCTGCATTAGTTGTTTAGGGAAGAAGCAAAGTTGCAGCAAGGTTGGCTCCAATGGCTGAAATCAAATACTGAGTAGTTTGATTTAGGGAGCGCTCATGAGGAATAAGAATGGACTAACAAGTCTGTCAAAGCATTGGATTTCCCCAGTATATGCATTTCATTTAGAAGGCCGTCTGAAGATATCACCCATTCCCAGACCTTATGACCTCTCTGCAGAAGGGGCAAGACTGGGTTCCTCCTGGTTTGTTGATATGCCAGACTACTGACATGTTGTCTGTGTTTATCACAATAGTCCCTAGTGGGAGAACATCCTGAAAGGCTGGCAACATTAAAAAGACTGCCCCTATCTCTAAGACACTGATTTGCAACCTGGTCTCCAGGGAGAACCACATGTCTTCGGGCATCTTTCTCTTGAAATCCCCCCCCAGCCAGTGAGAAGTATCTGTGGTCACTGTGGTTATTGTGGGCGGGGATCTGCAAACTGGAATGAGTTTTAAAACAGATTTAGCCTGGTAAAGAATTGATACTGAACAGCTAAAATTTAAAAGAGGATTCGGATGAAAACCTTAGCTAAAGGGACCGGTATTATGGCAGCTAACAGAACAGAAATTTTAAGTTAAATCTTGCTGGATGGGACAGAAATGACAGCAAATCCCACACCCGATTTCTTAACCTGATGAAGAAACAAATAATACTATTTCATCTGTGATATCCAAAGAGAACTTATGAATTACAAATTCTGTATTGAGGATAGATTAGACTTTGCCAGTTTTATTGTAAAGTCCAGGTATCTGGAGATCTGAAAACAATTGGTCCCTGGATTGAAGCAGGAGATGCTTGGTTGGGACAGTGAGGAGCTAGTCAGTCAGGTACAGACACAGCTGGAATCTTTTGAGTCCCAGGTGATCTGACATTACTGCCATGCATTTGGCAAATGCTCTCCGGGCTGTAGGGAGTCCCAAAAGCAGAGATATGAAATGGTACTGACTGGCACATTTTTGTTTTATTCTTTTTTCTAGACATACATTCTTATTGCCTTGTTGGAAACATACATGAATGGAAATATAAGGGTTTTTAATTTCAGTGGCATTCATGGTCTTGCAAATTTGATTTATTAGCAAATGAATACTTCAGTGCTGCCATAAGTAAGGAAGAGTCAAAGAAGAAGATATTGGACAAAGATGCTCCAAGCAGTTACCCCAAAAAATCATGGCATCATGTAAAGATATTGGAAAATAAGATCGAATTAGGGCAAAGTGAAAGCAAGAGTCTTCCTCTAAATAAGGAATGAGGGACCCCCTAAGTATCTGGGATGGGAACACAATAGTTGGTTGAGGAGAGGACTCTGCATCTACCTGAGAAGAGTCTAAGGAAGAAGGAGAAAATAGCTAGGAAGACATTTGGAATCAGTCAGATGTAAACTTCTGAAATTTTTATGTACTAAAGAAGTGTGTGCAAATATTAACACTGGAGGTGGACATCAATGTTGGTCATGGAAATAAGTTAACTTTCCATAAGAGAAGCAATAAAAGTCTGAATGGATTTTAGTTAATTAGGTTTCATCCCCTCGATCATACAGTAAGTTTATCTTATATTATTCATCATAGGGGGTTACCCCACTAATATGCTAGTTACAAACAAGATTTCCTCTGTGGTAGTTCTTGTGGTATTGAGATGTGTAACAAATTCCTCGTCTTGTCCTGCAGCAGGTAATGGGGGATACCAGTCAACTTCCTTGAGCAGGAAACTGTACAATACCATAAATGATGAGGGAACAAGGTCCTGGAAAAAATAAATCTAGGATGAGAAGTTTAAAAATAAATTAATTTCTGGACACTCTGTCATACGAACCTTGCAGCCAGCCTGTCAGATACAAGGAAAAAAAAAAACTTTCCATCCGAAACCGTGTTAACCAATGGTGCAGATCTAATGGTACTGGATCAGAAATCTAACAAGTTAACTTTTCCATAAAAAGGAAAGGTCTAAAATAATGGGGAGCATATGGTAAATAATTTTCTGAAAAAGAAAGCCCAGAAGAATTCTATTATTTATTAAATCCATTACTCAGTAAAATCTATGAAGAATAAAAGTCAAACATTCTGGACTTTAGGCAAAAACACCAATGATGAGAGAGCTACATCAGATCCTAGAATTGGGATCCAAGGAAAGGAGTGCCTGACTAGATCAGATCTGGAGGGGGAAGGCCTGCCTTAAGTTGGATCCAAGAACTGATGCAAAGGTTTTTGAGCTTCAGTTCATGGATTTTGCTTCTGGAGGTACTGTAGATCATTGGATCTAAGGTGTTATTACAATTAAGCTGCTAAGAATCAGAACCTTGGATCTGAAAAATTTTTATCTTTAGGTAAAGGATCTTGCTTCAGGACCTGAAAAGATTGGCCAACAGACAGGCTGGCCAACAGACAGGCTGGCCAACAGACAGGCTGGCCAACAGACAGGCGCACCAACAGACAGGCGCACCAACAGACAGGCGCACCAACAGACAGGCGCACCAACAGACAAATTCTGCTTGCTCTGAACAACCTGTTGAATCCTTGGAGGATGTTTGATCCAGAGGAGGGGGTCAGAGGGTCTTAGTATCTGAGGGCTAAGATCAAAAGTCCTGGATAGAGTTCCATTTCCAATTGTTTGTAATTATACAGTTGATTTTTCAGTTTGATTTGGTAGAAAAAAAAAAAATCACAAAATTCACAATGGATGGTTTAGAAGGTTAAAGCAGAGGCGAGTTCAGAAACTTGCACCTTTGGCATAGAAAGCAGTCTAACAAACTAAGTCTTAAACTTGCATGCTAACAGCGGAAGGCCTTGAAAAAGACAGTGCTGGGCACAGATTCACAAATAGGGAATTTCTGCTCATAGTTCTGAACCTTTTACTGCAATGGAAAAGGACATTTAAAACATATTCACATAGCCTTAGATGCTTGGTATAAGAGGCTTTGTGTTAGAATACTTCCTCCAAGGGATATGAAGTTGAGAAGTTAAAGAACTGTAGACTGATGCACTGTACACCTCTGAAGCACTTACAAACTTGAAAGTCGCTAGAGAAAAAAAGGTTGGTTATACATTTATTTGAAGGATTTGAGGTGTAAAACTTGTGTGTATATAATTATTCAGTGACTATACAGTTGAGAAGTAATTTTGCAAAGAAAAAAGGAAAGCAGCACTTAGAGCAATACAAACAAATCTGAAAAATGATAAACACTACAGGAGTAGGCCATGGTTCCTGTCTCGTTCGGTGGAGGAAGCAAAACGCTACAAAAGATAGGTCTAAAAAATAACTGCTACCAAGTAACCAAGAAGAAGCAGCAATGACACTCCCTGTCAGGAAAAAAAAATTATAAATTACATGCAACAACAGGAATAGTTAGACAACATAAAAATATTTACATGTGAATAGCCACAGAGGTTAGCAAATGAGGACTGAATAAAATCAAAGAGAGAGAAAAATTTACAAAAAAAATATTACACTTCGAGATATTAGAATCTTCCATCCTTTCAGGATAGCGGCAAATGACATTGGAGGAGGTGGGGTTGGTGTAGTGCATTACAGGATGAAACAGCAGCTCAAGACTAAGATCTGAAGTCTGGAAAACGTGGCCGAGATGGATGAGAGTATCAGATCCGTAGACCAATAGTGAGGAAGAATGAGAAGGACATCAGATTTGAAGTTAATAAATGAATTAATTGCTTTCTAGCTTAAAAACAAGAAAAACAGCAGCACTTCCTGAAGGCACTACATTTAAACAAACTGAGCATTTGATTGTATCACAGAGGTTTGCCAAACACATGACCACCACTTCCTTATTTAAAGAACTGTTTGTGTATTGCTCATTGTTTGAAGAATTAATATTTCATTAATGAAAGTCCTCACCCAAAATTAACTGAGACTTGCTGCACTCCCTGACTAGCATGTTTTTTCTTATTTCCAGTTTCAATAGTTCTGGTATAGTCAACAAGCTTTGCGGGGGTGAGGGGGTAGAATTAATTAAATCATGGTAATGACAATTGTATAATAAGATGGCACAATCACATCAAACATTCAAAGAAAACAAAATACCAGGACTACGCTAAGCACTAGGAGAAGAGTCAGTTAGCAAAAGGAATTGTAGTCCGATATTTTTCTTTATAACAGTTCCATAACAAAGCATGGAAGATAAGTCAGAATGACTATTATTGGTGTACTGAGCCCCCCTTTCAGAGTGGAACAAAGCACTTTAATCTAAATGACTCAAAAAGCTAGCATCCCCAGTGCTGAATTAGCCACATCGAAATAGGAACAAGGGTGGCTGTGTCTATACACTTAACTTAAAGTAGGAGTGGAGGGGTGAATGTCAGGGAATGCATGCTGTACTGAGATCCTTTGCAGAGACTAGAGAGCTAACAGAAGTGTTTGCCCCAAAAGAGGCATAACATCCGTGGGCTTCTATTACTTACAGAAGCAAGTGATACTCCCATACAATGTCCATTCTACTGTCAGCACTGGACAAATCACTGGAAACATGCCAGGAAGAGGAGCAGTAGTTATAAACTGCTCCAAGCTAGTCTGCTTCTCACCTTTAGTGGAATTAAACTTGCCATAGGACACCTACCACGATAATTTCAAAGAGAATTGGGAGGGGACAACTTTGGCCATTTGATCATTTGTCAGAACTCAATGGTCATAAGTGTACTGCTGCAACAGAATTATAGTTACATGCATGTGTGAGCATGCGCGCATGTGCATTATTCAGCAAGGAGGAATAAGGTGATTACTTGAGACAAAAGTACTACAAGTAATTTAGAGAGAAGTACACTGTATTAAAGGCAAATGCAGATAACTTCACATAGGTGTAGAAAGACATTTGTACTGGGAGCAAAGTTAACAGTATACATATACACACATGCCTCTATCAATAAGGGTTGCAGAGTACAAACGGGAAAGAACAGCATGAAGACTGGAATCAGCTACTATGACATTTCTCCACACAGAGAAATTAATTGTTAGTTAAAAAATTTCAGTAGTTTTTAATGGCTAGATGCACGATATTAAATCTAGGCCACAAGCAGACTATCAAAGTAATTAATTTTAAATAAATGAGGACTTCCTGTGACACATCTAGACATTAGACATTACATCAATGGCTACCACTGTATTTGCTGTAATAATTACTTTGACAGAAATAATTATTTTATGTGGGTAATTAATTAAATGTCTTACAAGATTCTGTGCGAGCGTGTGAAGTGCATGTACAATGGCCCTGCCTTCATTACATCAATTGAATAAGGAGCAGCAGGAGGCTGTAAAAATAAATCATACAGGCATGAGAAAAATATTTTTTAGGACAGGCTGATCAAGTCCCGACAAGGCAGCTTTTTAAATTGATTCTGAGATGCTGTAGTAATATTATCATAAGAAAAAGCATCATTTGTAATATATCTAACTTTTGAAATGTTTACTGTAGAAACTAAAAAATGTGTAAAGTCAATAAATCTTAAAAGCAACTTTCAAGCCAACGTGTATAAAACAAACAAATCACTATTTACTTGTTTATTCTTTTAGACACATGATTTGTGACCTAGCCAAGTGGCTAATCTGATTTGTAACTGGAAAATGTAAATCAGAACCTACTATGCTAAACAGGGGAATGAATGTTAAATGACTGAAAAGGAAATTATCGGTAAAACACTAATTGTATTGTAAGGGATCGATTAGACGTATTGACATTGTTTTCTAGCCTTCTTTTTTACCTATCCTATTCTTTTGCCTGAAATTCCAAACTCATTTCAAAGTGCCGTACTATAAAACAGGGATTTAAACTGTCCTTCTAAGTAGAATTAGCATTTACATTTTTGGGTTTGCTGTTCTTGCTCAAGTCAAATGATTACATTTAAAGATTGAGGGTGGAATTGTTAATTATGTTCTCAGTTATGGAGAATAATTTAAATTTTAGTTGCAGAGGTGATTATTAGATGTATCACTATTGCTCCCCATACGAAATTCCCAGTAAGTAGGAGTTAGAATTTTAAGGTTTTTTTTTTCTTATAGACATGAAGTTCCTGAGGACTCTTGCAAGTTCTGACATTTTAGTCAATTTTTCCCCATTATCAGTAATTCAAAGAATGGGGAAGAATGGAAGCTTGGGGGTGCTTAGGAGAAATGGCAATGGAATTTTTAACCAGATTGTTCAATGAAATTTTGGAAAGTCAGAGGATGCCTGAGGAGTGGAGAAAGTATTTTGGTACCTATCTTTAAGAATAAGGGTGATGTGCAGAGCTGCAGTAACTACAGAGGGATAAAATTGATCCATCACAGCTTGAAGTTATGAGAAGTGGAAGCTAGGTTAAAGGTAGGTGATGATTAGTGATCAGAAGTATGGTTTCATGCCAGGAAAGAGCACTACAGATGCGATGCAATGTTTGCTCTGAGAGTGTTGTTGGAGAAATACAGAGAAGGTCAGGAGGAGTTGCATGGTGTCTTTGTGGACTAAGAGAAAGCATATGACAGGGTGCCTAGAGAGGAGTTGGAGTTGTGGTATTGTATGAGGAAGTCGGGAGTGGCAGAGAAGTATGTAAGAGTGGTACAGGATATGTACGAGGGTAGTGTGACATTGGTGAGGACTGTGGTGGGAGTGACATATACGTTTAAGGTGGAGGTGGGATTACATCAAGGATCAGCTCTGAGCCCTTTCTTATTTGCAGTGGTGATGGACAGGTTGACAGATGAGATCAGACAGGAGGCCCCGTGGACTAGGATGTTTGCAGATGACACTGTGATCCTTAGTGAGAGTAGGGACCAAGTTGAGGAGACGATATGCTTTAAAGAGGAGAGGAATGAAGGTCAGCAGGGCTAAAACAGAATATATGTGTGTAAATGAGAGGGAGGGTAGAGGAATGGTGAGGATGCAGGGAGTAGAGTTGGTAAAGGTGGATGAGTTTAAGTACTTGAGATCAACAGTTCAGAGTAATGGTGAATGTGGAAGAGAGGTGAAGAAGAGAGTACAGGCAGGGTGGAATAGGTGGAGAAGAGTGTCAGGAGTGATTTGTGACAGACGGGTACCAGTAAGAGTGAAATGGAAGGTCTCCAAGAGGGTAGTGAGACCAGCTATGCTATATGGGTTGGAGACTGTGGCATTGACAAAAAGGCAGGAGTCAGAGCTGCTAGTGGCAGAGTTAAAGATGTTAAGAATTGCACTGGGTGTGACAAGGAGAGACAGAATTAGGAATCAGTATATTATGTGGTCAGCTCAGGCTGGACGGTTTGCAGACAAAGCCAGAGAGGCAAGATTGCGTTGGTTTGGACATGTGCTGAGGAGGGATGCTTGGTACATTGGAAAAGGATGCCAAGGATGGAGCTGCCAGGTAAGAGGAAAAGAGGAAGGCCTAAGATAAGGTTTATGGATGTGGTGAGAGAGAGGACATGCAGGCGGAAAAGCAAGATGCAGAGGACAGGAAGAAATGAAAACAGATCTGCTGTGGTGACCCCTAACGGGAACAGCCGGAAGAAGATGATGATCAGGGATTCAAAATAATTTTACAGTTTCAGTGCAAAATCAGCTGTTGGAGAGACTATGGGTACTACATACAGTCAATTTATAACCATTTAAAATACATCCCACATCACCACAAAAAAGGACACATTCATCTAAACTATAGCTTTTCAGTTGAAGTATCCAAATTATTCTAAGAAAAGTATACATAAAGCATTTCAGTTTTTTCTTAGGAATGGACACTATTGCATGGGACTGTATCTGTAAAATATCAATGCATAGTTGAATTAAGTGAAATTTGTGAAATAAGACACCAACAAAAATTAGCAAAAATTGCCTGTTTATTTTCTTTACTGACTAGTACAGTGAGTAGGTCTTCTAGCAAAAATCAGACAAAAATCAGCTTTGTAAACAAACATACTAAATAGAAGTATGTGCATATGCAATTCAAGAGACACAGAGATACATCAAGTTCCTTTATGGATCTGCACTCGTGTCAATGCACTAAATGTCTTGAGGTGAATAGTTATTTATAGCTTCATTCAACCATCAGGTGAATCAAAGGAGTTGTCAAATGCATATTGCAGCCTAAAAAAGGAGAAAAAGCATCATCTTGGAAGAATATGTACTCATGCCCATTTACCGACATCTTGACAACTAGGAAGAGAAAAGCAGTTTCATCACAGAGGTGATATATTGCGTGGTAGCACTGCTAGCATAAAATGTAGTTGCCATACTTTAGCAAATTCATAGTTATTACAAGGCAGGCAGGCCAAGGAACCATTCAGGAGCCTAACCCAAATCCCCTGCAGTTAACACACAATGTCTGGGGTAAGTGACTTGCTCAAGGTCTTACAGTAAGCAATGAGGGATCTGCGAATCAAACACCGACAGGAAATACCGCTCCACAGCCTGTACGCTGTATACACTGGTCCAGCAGCCAGGTAAGTTCTGCCTTCACTGCCCAGTGATCCAAAGTTGAGACTGAAGAGGTCATCTGGCCAACAGTTTAGAGACAATCCCAATAAAGCTAAGGAAACTGGACTGGAATAATGGTAGATTTGTTACCAAATGCCTGCAAAGCCAGTGGATAGTGGCAGAGTTCACTGAAGTGGTAGACTCCATTGCAGAATAAAAAGTAAAGTTTCAGGAAAAGGAATTGAGGCATTTTAACATACATGATCAAATTATGCCACAGAGACTAGATGGCTTAGTGGTTAAGGTCTTCGCCTCCAATGCACAAGGTACAAGGTTCAATCCTGACATCTGACTAATGCCTGTTTGGAGTTTGCATGTTCTCTCTGTCTCCGGGGGGTTTCTCCCATGTTCGAAAAACATGCTGAGTGTTTCCATCTCAAACTCACCGATGAATGGAGCTGTGGGCAGCAGCACAGACTCTACATGGTGCCGAATGGGGGGAAGAGTTGTAAAAAGACCAACCGCTGTGGGCATCTATTGTGATGCGCAGTATCCTCAAGATAGGAGAGCATGGATCACAAACTGTGCACCATGGCAGGGCTAGCTACTCGACGGTGTAAAATATGGCTCTAGGTGATTCGGTCATGTTGACGGTTGCCAAAAAATGGGCATGGGTAGTTACCGGTGATAAGTGGGTTGAGGACCCGGCCTACTCTCTGACCCATGTCAGGGACACATGCTAATGGTGGGAGGGGTATATGTGCCCCTATTGGCCAGTGTGTGCCAGTGTGTGCCCGCCATAAAAGCCCAGCAGCCCTGGGTCAATAGGCTACTGGCTGGCCGGTGTCTAGTTGCCCAGCCAGGGTTACCTGGGATACCTCTGTTGAGTGAAAGCTGGACATAAAACCAACCAACCTGCCAAACATGAACTAAGAATTGCTACGCTTAATGTAGGTTCACTGACAGGACACAGCTTAGAAGTGGATGACATGATACGGAGGAGGCTGGACATCCTATGTATCCAAGAGACGAGATGGAAGGGCAGTGCAACAAAGCCACTTGGGCTTGGGATCCAGACTCTACTACTCAGGTGGTGGACAGGCTAGAAATGGTGTAGGAATTGTGGTGAGACAGAAGCTTCAGAAGTCAGTGAGGGATATCATCAGAATTAATGACAGACTCATGGCAATCAGACTCCAGTGTAATGATAGGACAGTATTCATAATCTCAGCCTATGCCCCACAGCAGGGTTGTGATAGTGAAGAAAAGAGTGCATCCAGACAGCAGTTGCAGGACCTACTAGATAAAGCAGGACAACATGAATTGGTGTTGATAATGGGTGACTTAAATGCACATATCGGGACAGACAGAACTGGATAGGAGGACTGCCATGGTCCACATGGATGGAGCAATATGAATAAAGAAGAAGAAGCCATTCTAGACTTCTGTCTGGCAAATGGCTTGATAGTATCAAACACATGGTTCAGAAAGACAAGACTATCACAAGATCACATACAAGAGTAGCCAACATGCAACTCAGGTAGACTTCCTCCTAGTAAGGAAAAGGCACTGGGGTAGAATCCATGATTGCAAAGTCATCCCCAGTGAAACAAGCATAAACCAGTAGTTGCCACAATCAGCTGCAAGCAGTGGTCAGAGAAAGCTCTAAGGTCAGCTGAGACCAGGCTGAAGACCTGGAAATTGACTGGAGAGAAAGTACAGCAGTTCAAGGAATTACTCAGGGCTCTAGCACCCCAAGAAGAGGAGTTGAAGAAGAGTGGCAGCACCTAAAAACAGAATGTGTTAGGACTACAGAAAAGATATGTGGCCGAGCCAGGTATGGAAATAAGGTACATAAGGAAAGCTGGTGGTGGAATGCAGAAGTGCAGGAAGTAATCAAAAGAAAGAAGCAGTGCAGGAAGAAGTGGGAGATTGAAAAGACTGACCAAGCTAGGAAGGACTACTGGCAGGCTAACAAAGAAACTAAGAAAGAAGTTGCAATAGCAAAGAGTAGGGCATCAGAGGCACTCTATCAGTTTCTGGAAAGTGACTCAGTAAGGGGCACAAAGAAACTATACCAGGTTGCAAGGCAAAGACAGAAAGATAAAGAAGATAGTCAGACACCCTTCATAAGGGATTCCAGCAACAACCTGCTTAGCAGCCCACAGGACATCAAAGGCAGATGGAAGGAGCATTTCCAGCAGCTTCTGAATGAAGAAAACCCCACAGAAGCAGTACTGCCCCAGAAACAGCCTACAATGAGAGGAGCCCAGCTT
>NC_056743.1:529203490-529223490 GCF_019279795.1 Protopterus annectens
GTAATTGTTTGTAGACAGATAGTACAAATAGATATCTAGATAAATTCTTAGAAAAGTAGCCAAGGCATGCTTCCCCTTGAAGGCAGTGATTGCAAACTTAGGGGGAGGGACTGTAAGCGGGGATATCACAAGGGGAGATAGTAGGCCATCCCTCAATATCAGCCAGCTGGTTTGTTCCCTATTGCCTGACTTTTGCCAGAAAAAAAAAAGACTTATGATAGGTATTACCACACAGCAATGAAGATTCTGTAGGGTTTACTATCAAATGGGTGATCAGGTGCGAGTCAAAGTAGTCCTAATCGACCCATTTGGTAGAATCGGAAGAATGAATGTAAAAATGTAGAAATGTACAACAGCAAATGTAATACAGCATCAGCTGTTGTAACTTTTTACATTTTCATGCAGATCGCACTGTAGTGTGGATTGGAAAATGTACCCTTTCCCCTCACTATAGTGCTATCTCAGACTTTGTATATCTAAACAGTAGGGAGTGTGCATTACACAGTAATTCCATTTGCAGAAGTATGGTGAATGTTCAATTTTTGTTAAATTCAAACATTCACCACTTCTGCTTTTGACTTTTGTTCACTGCAGAGGAATTTCATTTATACGGTTCATAAAAACAATAATTCGCTTGAAGTGAAAATGACAAAATGATAGTAAACCTTTCTGTAGTACTTTCACCTAGCCTGAAAATACCCAGGCCTTGTTCTGCAGGTATGAATAGGACAAAATGGGTAAAGCTAAAGAAGCCATCAGTCAAGGTCCTTGTGGGAGGGCACAAAAAAATCATACTTAAGTGAAAAACAAGAATGGGAGGAAATCTAAGATAGAAAACAAAGCAGTGACTAGGTAGTATTTGGCTTAAGAAAATGGTTAAAGCAAAGTAGGGTGAAATAGTAATCAATGAGATGCAATTTTTTTTTCACTTTAGGTATACTAGTAAAATTTAAGATATTAGTTGAAGATGACAAATTAAAAATTTAAGGAAGTTATGAACAAAAAAATGCAACTAGAAGTAATTAGCTTACTTCATCACACAGACATTTCTAGTTGATAAAGATTTTAGTTAATAGTGAACATTTAATCATCATTCTCTTTCGGCTTTTCCCATTAGGGGTCGCCACAGTGGATCATCTCTTTCCATTTCTTCCTATCCTCTGCATCTTGCTCTGTCACACCAACCGCCTGCATGTCCTCTCTCACCACGTCCATAAACCTTATCTTAGGTCTTCCTCTATTCCTCTTACCTGGCAGCTCCATCCTTAGCATCTTTTTCCCAATATACCCATCATCCCTCCTCAGCACATGTCCAAACCAACGCAATCTCGTCGCTCTTGCTTTGTCTCCAAACTGTCCAACATGAGCTAACCCTCTAATATACTGATTCCTAATCCTATCCATCCTAGTCACACTGATTGCAAATCTTAACATCTTTAACTCTGCTACATCCAGCTCTGACTCCTGCCTTTTTGTCAATGCCACTGTCTCCAACCCATATAACATAGCTGGTCTCACTACACTCTTGTAGACCTTCCCTTTCACTCTTACTGATACCAGTCTGTCACAAATCACTCCTGACACTCTTCTCCTCCCATTCCACCCTGCCTGTACTCTCTTCTTCACCTCTCTTCCACATTCACCATTACTCTGAACTGTTGATCCCAAGTACTTAAACTCGTCCACCTTTACCAACTCTACTCCCTGCATCCTCACCATTCCTCTACCCTCCCTCTCATTTACACACACATATTCTGTCTTAGCCCTGCTGACCCTCATTCCTCTGCTCTCTAAAGCATATCTCCACCTCTCCAGAGTCTCCTCAACCTGATGCCTACTCTCACTACAGATCACAATGTCATCTGCAAACATCATAGTCCACGGGGCCTCCTGTCTAATCTCATCTGTCAACCTGTCCATCACCACTGCAAATAAGAAAGGACTCAGAGCTGATCCTTGATGTAATCCCACCTCCACCTTAAACGGATCTGTCACTCCCACTGCAGTCCTGACCACTGTCACACTACCCTCGTACATATCCTGTACCACTCTTACGTACTTCTCTGCCACTCCCGACTTCCTCATACAATACCACAACTCTTCTCTAGGCACCCTGTCATATGCTTTCTCCAAGTCTACAAAGACACAATGCAACTCCTTCTGACCTTCTCTGTATTTCTCCAACAACACTCTCAGAGCAAACATTGCATCTGTAGTGCCCTTTCCTGGCATGAAACCATACTGCTGATCACTAATCATCACCTCACTTCTTAACCTTGCTTCCACTACTCTTTCCCATAACTTCAAGCTGTGACTAATCAGTTTTATCCTCTGTAGTTACTGCAGCTCTGCACATCACCCTTATTCTTAAAGATAGGTACCAAAACACTTTTTCTCCACTCCTCAGGCATCCTCTGACTTTCCAAAATTTCATTAAACAATCTAGTTAGAAATTCCACTGCCATTTCTCCTAAGCACCTCCATGCTTCCATTGGTATGTCATCTGGGCCAACAGCCTTTCCATTCTTCATCCTCTTCATAGCTGCCCTTACTTCCTCCTTGCTAATCTGTTTCACTTCCAGATTCACTATCCCCACATCATCCAACCTTCTCTCTCTCTCATTCTCTTCATTCATCAGCCTCTCAAAATACTCTTTCCATCTACTCAACACACTCTCCTCTCTTGTGAGTACCTTTCCCTCACAATCCTTTATCACCCTTACATGCTGCACATCTTTCCCAGCTCTGTCCCTCTGTCTTGCTAATCGGTGCAGGTCCTTTTCTCCCTCTTTAGTGTCCAATCTCTCATACAACTCTCCATATGCCCTATCCTTAGCTTTTGCCACCTCTCTCTTTGCCATGCGCCTCATCTCCTTATACTCATGTCTACTTTCTTCATCTCTTTGACAATCCCACTTCTTCTTCGCCAGCCTCTTCCTCTGTATACTCTCCTGTACTTCCTCATTCCACCACCAGGTCTCCTTGTCCTCCTTCCTCTGTCCAGATGTCACACCAAGCACCTTTCTAGCAGTCACCCTTACTAGTTCTGCTGTAGTTACCCAGCTATTCGGTAACTCTCCACTGCCTCCCAGTGCCTTTCTTAACTCTTCCCTAAACTCCACTTCACAATCACCCTTTTTTAACTTCCACCATTTAATCCTTGGCACAGCTTTCACACTCCTCCTCCTCTTCTTGATCACCAATGTCATTCTATATACCACCATTCTATGCTGCTTAACTACACTTTCCCCTGCCACCACTTTACAGTCTCCAATCTCCTTCAGACTGGCCCTCCTACATAATATATAATCAACCTGTGAGCATCTTCCTCCACTCTTGTACGTCACCCTATGCTCCAGCCTCTTCTTAAAATATGTATTCACCACAGCCATGTCCATCCTTTTCGCAAAATCCACAATCATCTGACCTTCTGCATTCCTCTCCTTAACACCATACCTACCCATCACTTCCTCAAACCCTCTGTTCACGTCACCAACATGCCCATTAAAGTCCACTCCAATCACTAGTCTCTCACCCTTGGGTACACTCACCACAACTTCATCCAACTCACTCCAAAATTTCTCTTTCTCATCCATCGCACACCCAACTTGTGGAGCATATGCACTAACATTCATCATTACACCATCAATTTCGAGCTTCATAAACATCACTCGGTCAGACACTCTCTTCACGTCTAAAACACTCTTGGCATATTGTTCCTTTAGTATAACCCCTACCCCATTTCTCCTGCCATCCACACCATGATAAAACAATTTGAACCCGTTTCCTAAACACCTGGCCTTACTTCCCTTCCATCTGGTCTCTTGCACACACAATATATCAACCTTCCTTCTCTCCATCATATCAGCTAGCTCTCTTCCTATACCAGTCAGTCATACTGCCAACATTCAAAGTTCCTACCCTCACTGCTACACTCCTAACCTTCCTCCTATCTTCCTGCCTTCGGGCATGCCTTCGCCCTCCTCTTCTCCTTCGGCCAACAGTAGCCCAATTTCCGCCAGCACCCTGTTGGCTAACAGTACTGGTGGCGGTCGTTGTTAACCCGGGCCTCGACCGATCCGGTATGCAATTATGAAAAGTTCTCCGCATCAGTAATTTTTGGCAGAAGTTTTACGCCGGATGCCCTTCCTGACGCAACCCTCCCCATTTATCCGGGCTTGGGACCGGCACAAAGAAAATAGTGAACATTTAATGTGGTGCAGTTATTTCATCTAAGATCTCAAATATGAAATCTGAGGTTACATGCTTGAATGTAATGCAATTAATTTTGGTCTGCTATGCTCGCCCACGCAATTAAAAATAATCAAATAAAATATGTTGGGTGGGGTAATGATCTTTTCTCATGATCACCACAACCATCTTACCCAATTATATCAAAGGTCAGAAAGGAACAGAAAAGGAAAAAAAAAACAAACAGTTTTAGGGAACTAATATTTGGTTTATTTCAAACAAACTTTGGGAAGATGTAAATCTCATCCAATTTTTTTCATCAAGCATGTAATTGAGCCAAGTTCCACTTCACTAGGGTTTGTGTGTGTAGTCAGATCTTGGTACTTGTGGATATGCAAAAGTACTAATCATTTCTGCATACCCGAAGTTTAAGGAACCGTTTAATACAATGATTTTTTAACTTAATTTTACACTCTATGAAAGGATTCAGTGAATCTAAACCTCTTAAAAGTCAATAAAGTGCTACTAGCTCAAAGATAAAGGAAGAGCTGAAGTTTTCTTAAAAAGACCAAAAAAAAAAAAAAAAGACAGAAAAGATGCTTCACATATATAGGGATGGCTACCAGAGCTCTAAAGTCTGATTGACTAAGGCAGAACATAGAATTTATTTTATTTTACATTTGTTTACCGGGTTAGTCTGACTGGATACATATCCCTTTTCAGCAGAGACCCGGGGAGAAAAGCTCCACAATTAAATAGAACAAACAATACATAGTCTAAGATCAGAAACATTCAAAATACAGATAGATGGAATACAAGTATATTCTATTAAATTCCACAATTACAGTGCTGAGTAGATAACCAAATATTTAGATAGGTTGAGAAGTAAAGAGGTTTGCGCTTTGGTGTTAAGTGCAAAAAAGATGGTTGCAACATCCTAACACTTGGAAGCCAGACCTGCTAGGTGTAAACCAGTGGAGAAGGTACGAGATACATTCGACTTTTTTGGTTTGATGCCTTATTTTACCTATTAAGAGTGAGTGGGTGTCTAAACGCGTTTATATCACGCTATCTAAAGATGAAAATAGCGAACACTATTTCATCGAATCTAAAATATCTAAACCACATAATATCAAATATTCATAACAGCTAATTTTTTCCTTGGGAAAAAATTTGCTATTCCGAAATACATAAAACACAAGCACACCTACAAAACATCAATCCACACACATGCACTTATAATCCTACAACTAACCCTACACTAAACTGTGCATACACTACTATCAATCCCCTTACCTTAATCCAACCATAACCCTAAGGTCCGTCACTATCGCACACTCACCTAACACGCGCCCTAACACTAAACTCACTTAATCCGCCCCTAACTCACCTACCGCACGTCCTAACCCTAACTCACCTAACCCGCGTCCTAATCCTAACAACCACACCATCTCACACTTACCTGAACCCAACCTGTAAATTTCCACCTCAGCACTGAAAATAGCGAAGCAACAGAACCAGCCAACCGAATTCTTTCCCTAGGAAAGAATTCGGTGTTCTGCTGCTTCACTATTTTTAGTGTTTGCACAAAAGGGGCAATATTAGAACATTCGAAGTTTTAAAACTTCGATGTTCTAATATAGACCAGTCTAAACTGAATAAGCAAAGAGTGGAAGATACAGGAGGTCATTGGTGTAGAGTGGCCTGAGTTTATTAGGAACAGAATAGTAGACTCTAAATTTAAGTCAGGCTTGTGATGTAAAAAAGAGTACTGTGATGGAAGAAAGTAGATGTGGTTGCCAGGTTACTAGCCTGGAGATGGACAGGTCAGGAAAAAGGTTGGATTGCAGTGGTAAATGAAGAACAGAATAGATGTAACAGATTTGGTTCTGCTATAGTATGTAATATGGAGGTGTGAAAGAGAGAGAGGAGTTGAATAAATTATTTATGTTGGAGAAGGGAAATTTAAGTGAGCAGAGGACTAAAACTTGGAGCGGGGTAACAGAAGACGGTGAGCATATGTAGAGAAAGTAGGAGGATAAGGTGGGTTTTTACAAAGATTTACACACAGCAGAGGAGACTGCAAATGTTTTAATAACTGTGGAGAAGAGCCCTCCATCAGCTATGGCTGAGGTTGGGAAGATTTTGAAAGAAAGACGGGGCAGCAGAGCTGTCAAAATCTCCATCTTACTTCATTCTATAATGAGAATGTAAATGTTTTGTAGTTAGTTTTTCTTTCGAAGACTTAGGACCCTAGGAAATTACTAGGCTATTGGCCCCAAGGCCCTTACAAAAGTCTAGCCAAGTGTTTAGTCTATGTTTAGACAGGTCAGCACCAAATTCCCCTGTCCAGCAGAAACACAGATGGAATACCAGGGATGTATTTTCTGTATCCCATCCAGTTATCCAGGTTGCACTTACAAAGGGGTAAAGAGGTACTCTGCTTGACTTAGAGTCTATTCCACAGATGGAGGAGTATTTGGGACACAAATCTGTCCCACCAAGTAGTCCTATTTATGTCACAGACCAGGTTGAGCCTGCGCGTGTGGAGGTTTACTTGTGGATATGCAGCAGTCCCATCAAGGCAGGGCCCGAGATCACCTTGTATGCCAGATGGAGGTCACCTCTGAGAGAGTCTGTATGAAACCGAGTAGAGGGATAGGGCATTTAGCCTATCAGTGTATGGGAGATTTTTTTGAGGCCTTGGACTCTCCTGGTGAGGAACCTCTGTGGTTTCTCCAGCTGCTTCATGTGCTTTGCTAGGTATATGCTGAATGGGACATTGTACTCAATAATGGACCTTATAAGGGAAGAATATAGGGATGTGATGACCTCCTTGTTCCTGGATGAGAAACTCCTCTATATGAGGTGTGCCCATGTAAAAAGCTCTCTGTACAACTAAACCAACATGGTGGTCAAAAGTCATGTTGCTCAAATCCCTCAAATGATCATGTGCTTAGGACATTGTTATTAATGTGAACTTGTGGGGACGTCAACTCTCCCCAAAGCGGTTGATTCTGCATTTTTTGGTATTCAGTTTGAGACCATGTTTCTGGTACCAGTCATTTGTTTGGGTGAAACCCTCTTGGAGGCTGTCCACATCACTAGGGGAATTGATGACCGCATCCAACACGCAGTCATCTGCAAATTTGGTCACCCACAGCCCACTGGTTTTGGCCTAAATCTCAGAAAAGATTACCAAAGATAACACAGACCCCAAGGCTAAACCCTGGAGTAGTAAACCAGGAACCAATACCTCCAAAAAACAAAAACGTAGGAAAAAAGGCACCACAGCCGAAGTAGAGATGCTGTATAGTAAATAGTATTGCTGCCTTCAAAGAAAATCCAAGGCCCATAAACGCTCCAAACAAGATTTATTGAATTAAAACAATTGTAAGTAAAATGCGTCGACCTAGGTTTCGTCCATTTACACAGACTTCTTCAGAACAACAAATACTGCATAAGAAGCTCTTAAATATCTTTCACATTGATAATTAATGAGCCCATTAACCAATCAACTGCACATAAAAAAGTTTTAAAAAGACATTTTTGAAAACCACAACGAAAAGGCAGCTAATGCACATAATATGTAAAACTGTCGAATAAAGTAAGCTCCACTTAACAATAAGAATATACTAATTTTAACTAAATTTGTGTACATGGTGTAAATATGTAAATAAATAAAATTCCCTTAAGCCTAAAGATGGGTTAATTATGTAAAATCTTATGAATATGTATGTGTGTGTGCTACTCAAATTAATTCTATGGTTTAAAGTGATCATAATAAGATGAGTATATGTATGGGGAAGTGTAGTGATCTAATACACAATTAATATCTGTACCAGTTCCGTGCAAAAATATTTATATATCTGCAGCACACATGTAAAGTAGGGGTACATATATACATACACGTATGGGACTTTTTCCATGGTAAACAAGTTTAATATTGGACACACTTTTATACAACATATACATACATTTTATATTTATATAATTATATATTTATATATTTTTTATTTATATATTTATATATGGATTTTTTTACATATATTAATATTTTATATATAACATATATATTTATTCCTGTTTAGTATCCCCATATCTATTTTTAAAACAACATACATATTTTGTTTTTTATATATATATATATACATAAATTATAACATACTCCTTTATTTTAGATATATAAATATTTTTGCACGGAACTGGTACAGATATTAATTGTGTATTAGATCACTACACTTCCCCATACATATACTCATCTTATTATGATCACTTTAAACCATAGAATTAATTTGAGTAGTACACACATATACATATTCATAAGATTTTACATAATTAACCCATCTTTAGGCTTAAGGGAATTTTATTTATTTACATATTTACACCATGTACACAAATTTAGTTAAAATTAGTATATTCTTATTGTTAAGTGGAGCTTACTTTATTCGACAGTTTTACATATTATGTGCATTAGCTGCCTTTTCGTTTTGTTGTGGTTTTTTTCAAAAAATGTCTTTTTAAAACTTTTTTTATGTGCAGTTGATTGGTTAATGGGCTCATTAATTATCAATGTGAAAGATATTTAAGAGCTTCTTATGCAGTATTTGTTGTTCTGAAGAAGTCTGTGTAAATGGACGAAACCTAGGTCGACGCATTTTACTTACAATTGTTTTAATTCAATAAATCTTGTTTGGAGCGTTTATGGGCCTTGGATTTTCTTTTGAAGTGTGGCAGCAATACTATTTACTATACAGCATCTCTACTTCGGCTGTGGTGCCTTTTTTCCTACGTTTTTGTTTTTTAAACCCTGGAGTATGCTGCTTGTTAAGGTCTACTGCTCGAGGTGGCTTGCCCTATTTTGACTAGATGGGTTCCATCAGTGAGCCAGTAAGCTACCCATCTGGTAAACTCTCTCAACTAGGCATCAATCTGTCTATTATGCCCAAGTGGGTAATAGTGTCTAAGGTTTTGGCCAGGTCAAGATAGGCAGTCTGCACGGTCTCCCTCTTGTTCATTGCTTTGATGACAGTCTCAAAGAAGTCACCCAAACTTAACAGACAAGACCTCCCTTAACCAAGCCAAACTGTGGAGGATTGAGTGTTTGTAGGTTGCCAGTGTCCTTGTTAATGAGGTCCATGATGATCCATTCCATGGCCTTGCAGAGCAGGCTAGTTAGGCTGATGGGTCTATAATTTCCCAGAATGGTGGGCACTCCGCCTTTGTGCAGAGGGATGGCAGTGGCGGTCCTCCACTCAGCTGAGATGAACCCGGTACTCAGACTTTGGTTGAATAGGGCTCCTAATGGTGATGCAAGTTCCTGCCAGAGTTCACGTAGGATGAAGCCTGGGATGTCATTGGGTCCTATGCAGGCTGTATGTTTTGCCTTTCAGATAACAGTTCTGACCTGTTCTCTAGATATAAGGGGAAGGAGGCAGGTACTGTGGATGTCCTGATTTACTGATGGGGGGGAGGGGGGCAGAGGGGTGAAGTTTTCACTGAATCTGTCAGCCAGCAAGTTTGCGATATATTCAGCATTTCTATATGTAGCAGACTTGACCACCAGTTCTGAACAGATCTAAGACTGCAGACATATGTGAAGAAGGCCTTGTGATTGTGTCTAGTAGATGTGGCCAATTTGGACTCGAAGTTTGGTTTGGAGGAATTCACTAGTGCTTTTATTTGCTTGTTTAGTTTAAGAGGAGATTACTTCCAATTGGGCACCTGATCCTTGTTCCTGTACAGCAACTTTTATTTTTGTTATAGAGTTTATTGATTGCAGATGTCCATTAGACAGGTTTACTCTTCCTTGCAGAGGATGATTTAATCCTGTTGGGTATTCCTGATTCCAGGCATCTACATAAATGCTTGTATAGTGCTTCTTAGTTCTTAGAGAGGGGGTGGGGGCTGTGAAGCCATATCACTCAGGAGGTTGTAATCAGCTATAGAGAAGGTTTTGTTTGATCCTAGCTAGTGGGGGAAGAGGTGACTTTGAAGGTGACTGCTTTATGCTTAGATCTTACGAGGGAGGATGATACTGCAGGGATGCTGCAGTGGTTACTTATGTTGGTTAACACCAAGTCCAAGATATTATAACCAGATGTGGGGTTATCGGCTAGCTGTTCAAAGGCATTTACAATGACAAAAATGGAGTAATCTCTGGGCATTTGTCTTCTGGCATAAGTAGTTTCAATCTATGTTTGGGTAGTTAAAATCATCCAGGATCAGGGTAAAGGGTTGAATCTTAATATATTCAAAGAGGTCTAGATAGGTGGATTGGGAATTTTGAGTCAGATTTGGGGGCAAGTAGCCAACAGATTTGTATAAGGTTCTTGTCAATGGTTAACGGAGTGTCTCCTGTGGGGCATACCAGCCTGGAGGTGTGCATGTCTAATATATATTGAAACTCCACCTCCTTTGGCTTTACTGCGCAGAATTTAGTGTCTGAATGTATAACAGGATGAGTAACCAGATAAGGTCCGGGGTGCTCTCTCCAACATTGAACCAAGATTCTGTAACTGAACAGATGTCATCATTTTTCATGAATAAGAATGCTTACAATGAGTGCAGTTTCATGTTTAGACTCCTAGTGTTTAGCAGCATGACCTTCAATTTGGGTTTTGTTGAAATTGTTATGTTGGTTGTTTTAACCTCATTAGTTTTCCTAAAAAAAGCACTATGGGGGAGGCAAAAGCCTTTGCAAGTCATCTGAAGCCCAAGTGAGATAGATGCAGGCCATCTCTGTCAAAGCATCATGGTCTGTCCATCGTATCTTCCCAGGCTGTTATGTTCTGAATCCCCCTGGAATGGCATCAGAAACTAAGCCAATTGCTAAAAAGTCAATCAATTTCCATTAGGTTTCTAAAGCTGGTACATACCATTGAGTTGGGATTTAAGGTCTTCAGATGATTTCTTGAGCTTACAAGTTCATAGGTAGGTAACTAGGCTATTGACCCTAGGACCTATATAAGGCTGGTCAAAAAGGTACCCTGGCTTTTGCTACCCAGGAAAATTATTTTCCTGTACCACTGTCGAGCAGAGCCACAGAAGTGATCCCCGGGGTGAATTTCCTATTTCCCATGCATCATCAAGATTTTTCTTTAAGAGTGCTAATGAGGAGAGTTGTTTGATATAGATCAGTTCAGTATATTCAGTTTTGTGGCATAGGCTATAGTAAATTGGGTAGGAAATGCAGGGTATAGTCTTGGTATATACTGAGAAGGGATTTGACAAAGTAAGTTGGGGCAGTTGTGATAGAGAAGCAGATGGTAGGCAGAAGAATGTTAGTAAATGCACGTAAAATTGTATACATGCAGACATGCAAAAGGTTAAATGTGTTTTTCAGTTTAATGCTGTTTGCATGTTCCACATGTATCCAGCATGGATGCACCCAATACTGCTTGTGTGCTGTGGAGGCCAAAGTAATGCAATAAATCAAAAGCATCAACTAGGGATCAAGTACACACTGAAAACAATATTTGCAATTATTGATCAGCATGCTTTATTTAAAAAAAAAAAGTGCTTTACAGAATACACGTACTCTTAAAGGAAAGCAAGGCAATGGAATACATTTGCAGCACTTTTAAAAATGTCACTGAACCATGTTGCCAAGCCTTTAATTTTGCCCCTAGTACTATAATTAAGATTTCTGTTGCATACCTTTTTCGCAAGCAGCTTTATTTCATTACAGATTCTAAGACCTGATTACAATAAAATGCAGTTCTCAGGAGGAATTTTGTTGTGTATTCATTCTTAAAATATTAATGACCTTATTTCTAAATGGTCTTCTTTCTGCTTGTTTTTACGAGAGAAGAAAAGTAGTTTCAGCAGTTGTAAAGGTGCATCTGGATGATAAAATTTATCATTAGTTACTTGTTAGCACTAATTTAGCGAGCCTGGCTATAATTGTGGAAAAACTCTGAAATCTAATTCACTCAACACGTTTTTGCTTGGTACGAACCCAATGTACTAAGTAACTAATATAGTATGGCAAGATTCATGTCACCTCTCAAAGCTGCACTTTTATTATATGGAGCTGGAGATGTAGGGAGGCTTTATACTGTGTTAGAATGGTTTTAGGTTTCATTAGTAGCGCACAGAAAGTTCAGTATCCATCACCTGGTTTAATTCGGCAATATCATCAGTGTCAATGTGTATCCAGCGGCTGCAAGCTATTGGTCATCCGGACTTGACATAAACTCAATAGCTACTCTATAACCCTTGACAGCTGCTAGCCGATTAGCCTGAAATAAATGATTGCACAACCAACACCCGCTGAACCAAATCAACACAATGACTGATGGTACTGTTCCATTCTCTGACCACAAGTGGGATGAGAGCAAAGATCATTTTGCACTGCTGCTAAAGAAATTAGTCATTTTTTTTTTCAAGAAAAACATTTATTACCTTCCCTGCTTAAGGCTTTTCAAAATATGTTTAAGCATTCTGTAGCTAAGATGAGTACAGATTTCTACAAGCTGAGCAAAAGCACGGATAATAAATTGCGTCTGTTAGCTTATAGCCCTGCACTGTTAAAAAATACACAAAATGGAATAAAGAAATGATGAACCAATGACCAGTGAGATTCCTTAACTATATCTGGCAGTGAACCATTCCAAGAAACAAGTAAACTGTAAAAATATGTATACAACATGCAGACAGACGAAATTATTTCTATGAGCCTTGTGACTTATTCCAACATGCCACAAGCAGAAATACCAGCGTCATAGCTTTGTTGATCAGCATTTGAAATATCACTCTGAAAAAAATGATAATCTGAATATTAGCATAATATAATAAACACTGTGTGTTATGTGTATGTCTGTGTGCCTATGCACAGACCTTCTTATTAGCTATACTAAACATACACCTCAAGCTCATACATACTTGAGCATTATTCTGATGTATTATTGTCTACTCTACCTTAAACCACTACAAAGATCCACTAACATGTTTTACCAATGGACTAGCAGACTTTTTCCTATGTTATGTTAACCTTATATGCATACTGTTTGTGTATGTCATCTTTCTATTTTTTTTTAATAGCTTATTGTACTGTGCTATTTTTCTACTGTTACGCATTTATATAATTTTATTGACGTAATGGAGCTTTTCTCCCTGGGTCTCCATTGCAAGTGGGTCAGTGGCCCAGTTGGACTTTTCCCATGAAACAATGTAAAATAAAATAAAAATGGATGTGAAAAACCACTGCAATACCACCTCACTTCCTGGGTTCGAATACAGCATCCCTCCAGTACTTAAGCAGTTCTGATTTTGCATAAAAGGGTTTAAAATTGTCCTAAGTATTGCTGTGTTGCCTTTTTCTGAAGTTGTATGTAGGCTTGCTTGGCACAATTTTCTTTAGTTATCAATCTCCCTTTTAAGACAGTAATTGTTCCACAAAATATATTAAATCAACAAACAAGTTAACGGTTATCAGCATTTTTGATATACAATACAGGCTTTTTCATTTTTCTATTATGTGACTGTAGTGTACAACATGACAATTCAAAGGTTGTTGTTGTTTGTCTTTTGGCTTTTCCCCAGTTAAGGGTCGCCACAGCGCAACTCCGGTCCACTAATGATTGGCAGTAGATTTTTCACGAACACCGAGGTGCCAGCTCGATGTTCAACTTTCAACAAAGGCACGCCCATTTACACATGTCTTTCGAACACCCACCCAACTGTGAGAAGGACACGCAGACTCCACACAGAAGGCACTCCCCGCACTCCAGCTGAGAATCAAACAAGAGAACCTCTTGCTGTGAGGCAACAACACTACCGCTGCACCACCACGGATGTACAGGTACAAAATTACATAAGTATTTCTTTCACCTGCTCATTTTGATCTTCCAGCTTGAAAGCAGTTAGGATAATCATTTCTCTAAGAGAATGCTATTCCTGCGGAGCCATTTTTGTAGGTGTGTTTCCTTAATCCTTTCCACCATTTGTATATACCAACTATAAAAATTAGAAATTTTGCACATGTATTTATGTGTCATCTAGTGTGTGTATTTATGCACATATACATGTGTACGTTGGAGTTAGTTGCTGTATGAGGATAAATGAAAGAAGAGAAGCATTAGATATTAACTAAACTCTTCCAAACAAAAATATAAAATTAGAGTATATGGTTTTTAATACAACTATACATTTCCTGCAAGAGAATTAGTGACATTTTTAGCATGCAATACTTACATTTTGTATGTTGCCTGTATTTTATTAATTTAGAGCCTTGCACAGTTAATTTTTTTAATCACACACACACCTGTTCATGTGAAATGACAGTTAATAATCCTTTGCTTAAGAATCATTTCCATTCTGTAAGTTAAAAACATAGGATGCAGATAAGCAAAGCACAAATGAAAAATGTCAAGAGCTATTGATGACTTTCTGCCTACTACTTCATGTTTTCTTCCCTGAAAAGAATGACTACAGTGGAAAATTCTTAAAAGAGCCATCAGCTGTGAGACCATCAAGTGATGATGGTTGAGTAAAGTAATGAATACATGTAGATTAAGAAATAAGTTAGCAAAAGTATAATTAGATCAACTTCAACAATTTTCAATTGCTGAATGGCATGATTTATGAACCTATAAAGAAATATCCTGTGACAATTTATAGGATCATAGGATGATACTAGGCTATTGGCCTGGAGGCCCTTATAAGACTAGCAAAGAATTTCACCAATAATTCCACAAAGTCTGCACCAGTTTCTACTGTACAGCATGGACACAGGTGGGATCCCAGGGGTGTATTTTCTGTTTCCCATCCAGTCATCCAGGTTCCTTTTAAATGAGAGCTAGTGAGGTACTCTCCTTGACATGGAGATGGAGTTTATTCCACAGATGGTGTAGTCTTTGGTACACAAATCCATCCTGCCAACAACTCTACCTCTCTCCTCAGTCTGATAACGTGGTACATCCCTATATCCAGTCATTCTTTCAAAATCTAGTGTACCGACACCACACTCATTAAGACTTTCCTCACTCTACAACCTTCTAAACATCACAATGTTGGACAGCTTAAGCTTATCCTACCAGTATGTCCAACATACTGTGGATGCTGCTTTACTACTAGCATCATACAATTGGAGTACAACTCCAAAGTGGGTTTTCAGATGATGTTACTGTAACATTCTGCTGTAATTTGATAACATAACTATCATATAGCTGAGTGGTTAAATTTCCTCTTCTCCCTGATAATCTTCTGCCTTATCTAAGTCAATCATAGTGCAGACACTGAGAATGCATTTCATACATAGCACATAAAACACATTAGCCTACTTTATTACCAGGATAGAATTTGTATCACATTCTTAACCACAGTTTCAGTGGCCGCTACCATAGTGAACATAACATGAAACATAAAAACTATTCATACGAAAGATTACTGCGGTCAGGTGTATTATGGTATTTGAATATTTCATATTGCATTATAATATTTTAAACCATTATTGCAGCACGATGGAGTGCAAAAATACTATTAGAAATATAACAATGTAACACCATTTTTAGGGTGCAAAACCGGTTACCATATTAAAGTTTTCATATTTATTATATTCTCTGTGCTGTCTCTGCCATGTGTCGTCCTTGCACTGTTTTAATTTTTATGCATTTATCAGTGTTTGTGCCTAAAGATGTTCATTCACAGTGGAGTACCTCATTTGCTGTTTAATTTTTATTTACAATTTATTTTACATTTGCTAACTGGTAGAGTCAGACCTGACAGGTCCTCTTTCAAAAGAAGCCCAGGGATGAAAGCTCCACAAACAAGATACAAATATGGTTAAAGCTACAGTGCAAAAATAGAATGACAAACAATATAAAGTACAGTGATACTATTAGATACAAATACAGTTCTAATTACAGTTTGAAATATAGAATGAAAACATACAGTACAGTGATACAGAAAGTAAATCCAGTTTATGAAAAGTACAGGTTAAAGTATATGTAGGAAAATGCAGTAGTCAGAGATGACCCCACACAAACTTTTAGGTAGCAACGCTGTACACAGACTGTAAGGAATATGATAAACTTCCTGTTGGAGTTTTCCATACCAAGTCTAGGTTTGAGAAAAACTGAACACTGATATTTTGTCTAGTTGATTTTAGTATTGCAGGATAAACAGGACTTGAGAAATCAGTCTCAGAACACTGAGAAAATTAGTTAGGTAGTTTGATTAATGCAAGTGAGTTAGTTAGCTTTAGAACTTGAGGGTGAATTAACTAAGTCTGGGGCAGGAGCATAGCCATGTACCAGTCAGATGAGTTTTTAGCATTTGTTTTAACTTTAAGGAATAATGGGATACTGTATCTTGCCGAAGAGCATTCTGTTTTTTAGATATGAAGTTGGAGAAGAGGGAATCCCCTGATGCGCTTTTGTTACCTGTATTAATAACTTATTACTTGAGCAGAGTGATCTATTGTCTGAGTATGGCAGTATTAGATTTTGGAGGGTTGTGAAGGATTTTGAGGGCAAAAATCAGTCGGTTGTAAAAGAGGAATTGAGGAAGTTCAAGCCACTATCCTGTTTAGAAAGCAATTTCTTATTTCTGTGAACACCAATTTTTTATGCATTTTCTTTATAGTCTGGAAGACATGGATGTTAAATTTCATATTATAGTCGATTTCCTTATTACTCCCTCTATCCAAAGCTATAACCAATCAATGACCAATCCAACTACTATTTCTCCCAAACTCATTCCCTGCTGCAAAAAAAAAAAATATGTATTAGTGTAAGCAGGTACTAATGCACATCTCTGTTTTTAATGCAATGTACTTAAACACATTTTATAGAAAAAAAAGTTCAGTTTATCTTCACCTACATGTTAAATAAAAGGTGCTACAGTATTTGTAAAAATGTTTGCTAAGATGTGATAATTGTCTTTCTAAAATTGTATGGCTACCAAAAGTTTTATCTTTATAAAATTGTGTAACTACCCATCTACTGTAATCGGATGTTATTTTCCTCATTGTGGAGCTTTTCTCCACAGGCCTCCACCGAAAATGCGTTTCTGACCCAGCGGACTTTTCCAGTCAACAAATAATTATACAATGACCCCCCCATTAATATTCCAAAACATGCATGCTGATTGTTCAGTGTGCATGTTGTAAATCTGACTTATACTAATAGAAAAAGGTCCAGTCGCCTGGACTTTTTCCATTAGTACAAGTCTTTTTTTTTTTTTTTTTTTTTTTTTTTTACAGCAATGGAGAACGCAAGATCTTCATTGCTTTTTAGACACTGTCTCGCTATGTTAAAGGAGTTTAACATACCAAGACAGCTTTAAAAAAAAGTAACTTAGATCTTCCTTTCTCCATTCCTTTTTTTAAAGCTGTCTCGCTATGTTACTTCGTAACATAGCGAGACACTTTGTAAAAAGCAACGGAGATCTTGTTTTCTCCGTTGCTTCCACCCACAGCTCTGATGTACTGCATAAGCATGCGCATGGGCAGTACATCAGAACTGCCGCAGAATACCAGACAGCTGCAGAAGGGCAGCATGAAGGCATTATACAATGCCATTATTTAAGAAAAGTTTTTTTTTTAAATAATGTCATTGTATAATAGCAATAACCCACTTCCGGGTGTGGGTAATGCTGGATTTACCCACGGCTGTCTTTGTTTGGCCACTCAGGCTTCACCCTTATGACCAAACCACACTAACCGTGGGTAAATCCAGCATTACCCCCACCCAGGCATGGGTTATTGCTTAAATAAATGTCAATTTCAGCATCTAGAAGTTTTGTGCAAGTTACTGGAGAAATATTTTTGTTCTTGGACATAATATTGAAAAAAGGGTTTGACATGGTAGATCTTGTCAGGCTAAATAGAAGTTTTGTTTTGTTGGGGTTTAGCTTGGAGTTTGAGCCAAGTTTCAAATGAAAGGAATCTTGTGTAATTGAATGAAGCTCCAATAGGGAGGAGGCAGAACAGATTATGGCCGAGTCATCTGCATATTGGATAACAGAAGCATGAAGAGAGGAATTACGTAGATTGTTAGTGAAAAGAGTAGGGGACCTAGAATGGATTTTTGGGGAACTTCTATTGTAACTGGAAGAGTGGAAATGTCGCTGCACCATTGGACAGCCTGATGGTGGCCTGATAAATAGCTTTGGAAATAAGAGATAGAGGGCTGACAGATATTAAACTCAGAGAGAACTTTGCTAAATTTACTAAGCGTGACCATGTCAAATGCCTTCGAAAGATCAAGAAAGAGGCATACAAACTGTACCATTGTTTCTATGGCAGTCAACTGTATTGCTGAAGGACATTAATGCAGTAATAGTAAACTACTGTAGGGGCAAAAGGAGTCTGTGCGTGCATCTGTGCGTCTGTTCCATAATTTCTATACACATCTTTCTAGGATTTTAAATATAGAGGATATTATAGCTATTGGATGATTAGTCAGTTCTGTAAAATTACCACCTTTATGTAGATGTGGTATGTGGGATATTTCCCAAATCTAAGGGACTTAATTTTCAAACATGAATCTATTGTTAGGGATGGTTACCGGGGTAGGTTACTGCATTGGTATCAATTTGCAGAAATTCTACTGAAGTCATTCTGCGGCTAGAGTTGTTGGTCTTAATTTTTAAGGAAAGTTTGTATGTTGCTGATGGAGACTAACATTCAATTAACTCTGCATCTAAAACTAATCTAAGTATTCATATTTTTATATTTGTTTGTTTTATTCCATTTATTTTGTTTAGTATATGGCTTTTGGTTTTACTTTGCCTTTTACTACATGCCAATGAAGTGTAGTCAGCTCTTGTTAGTGCAGCTTCATCTCTGTTTTTAATTATAGTCTCTTGGGTCTCTCAATGTTTTTACTTTATATTATTACACACTTTTTACAGTTTCTATTACTTTTCCATTGTATTGTTACTGCCATCTGTTTTGTACACCAGTATCAATTTCTTTGGGAGTATATAGGACCTGAATATGATTTCCAAAATATTATTTTTCCGGATTTTCGACTGGATTGTTCCTGATACATGTAATAAACTCACTTTTTAATATTTCAGACATGGAATCCACAGTTTTTTTTTTTTAGTTTCCAATCATTTTGTATATTTGTGGTCACTGGCCAGCTGCTGTTTGCACATGTAATTTACGAATTTTTTAATACTTTGTACATAGATTCAATAGGTTTTTATCAGTTTTCAGACCTTTAGGATAATTTCAGTCACTGGCTAATATGTAGCATAATAGCATAAGACTTAACATGATTTCTCTACTTTAACTGTAGGCATCAATTTATCACCAATTTATTAGAAGCATCACTACAAGCATGATAATATAAATTCTTCTACAGCCTTTGGAATGTTTACCCTAACTATTAATTGTTCACCACTGCAGGTATTTTTATATACAACTCCGGTAAAGTTTTAACTGTGTTTACCGTAACTCTTAATTGCTTTACCACATCAACATGTACTTGTTAGTGACCAAGTTGTCATTGCATTGGAGATGGTATGTCTTGCACTGCAGCCTTTATATACAATTTGTACTTTGTAATTTGCATATTCTGAAGTTCCATCCACTAATAAAAGAACGAAAGCACTAAATAACAATTGGACAGGTAAGGGGTCGCCACAGTGGAACTCTGGTCCACTAATGATTGGCAGTAGATTTTTACAAAATGCAGAGGTGCCAGCTCAATGACCAACCCTCAACGAAGGACCACCCATTTACGCACGCATGTGTTTTGAATGCTACCCAACCACGGGGAGGACAGGCAGACTACACACAGAAGGCACTTCCAAGCCACGCCGAGAATCTAACAGGAGAACCTCTTGCTGTGAGG
>NC_056743.1:529230990-529323490 GCF_019279795.1 Protopterus annectens
GGGGGTGGGGTCAGGATGTGAATATCCAGTGAGATTAGTTTATGGTCTGATCTTACCAGTGAGGGATACACTTCTGGTCTGGAGCATAGAGTCCCCATGTTGGTGATGATCAGGTCCAGTATGTTTTCCCCTCTTGTGGGAGTGGTAACAAGTTGTTCCATAGCATTTGAGTTTATAAATTCTAGGAACCTTTGGGCTAGGGTGTTGGAGCTAGAGTAATGCTCCCAGTCTATGTTTGGGTAGTTGAAGTCGCCCAATATAATGGTGTTTGGAGAGACCTTCATATTTTCCAGTGTTCTCAGAAAGGCCGAGTGGGGTTCCTGGGTTTGGAAGGGTGGTCTGTAGCAGGCTATAAACTGGAAGGCAGTTTTAGCCGCTGTTACTTGCACATGGATAGTCTCTGATGCTTCATGCTTTGCCACCAACCTGGAGGTGTGGGTATCTTTGATGAATATCGATACTCCCCCTCCATTTATGGTTCGGTCCAAGTTTTGGGGCTGAAAAGCATGGTATGAGGTATAACCTGGTAGTGCTGGGGTGCACTCGGGAGCCCTGAACCAGGTTTCTGTTACTGCACAGATATCGATGTTCTCCATGCTAAGGAGAGTTTCGAGTGCATGCATCTTGAGGTTTAGACTTCTGGCGTGGAGTAGCATTACTCTTAGTTTCTTATCCCTTTTAATACCTATGGAGGTGGGTTTGTCTTTTGAGCCTTGCCTAAAAAAGGCACTATGGGGGTAGCAAGAGCCTTTGCCAATATCCGAAAGCCCAGGGGTGACAGGTGCAAGCCGTCCCTAGCGAAGCATCGTGGCTTGTCGAGCATATCATCCCAAGCTGACAGGCAGTGGATCCCCTTTGAATGACACCAGTACTTAAGCCAATTGTTGAAATTGATCATCTTGTCTTCATATTGTGGCATCATTCTTGGTGAGGGTAAGATGCTACTCAAGGTCAGGGTCATACTGGCCTGGGCTACATGCTCAGAAAACTCCTTTTTGTCTCTTTTCATGTAGTCCAGGAAGGTACTTCTCAGGTCATTCACACCAGCATGGACAATGACTGAGTCATATTTGTACTTGCCTTGGAGTGACCTGAGTGCTTGTGTTATGTGGCGGATCCTAGCGCCCGACAGGCTGCTCACCATGACCCTCTCCTTGTTCAGCCTGGTGAGAGGGATGTCAGTGTGCATGACGATAGAGTCACCTATTACAAGTGTATCAGGTGTGTTGTTTAGTCTTAAGGGCTGCGACTGTTCGGCACACTGGCTTTGTGAGATATGTATTGCACGTGTTTTGTTTTGGGGTAGCGGTTGCTTGGGTGTCTGCTTTGGAGATCTCTGCTGCTTAGGCAGATCTTTATTTAGAGCCTCCGAGTATGTTTTTGTGTGATTATGTGTCTGGTTTGCAGTCGTGGTAGGTCTGTGTGAGACTGGAATTTTAGTGAGTGTGGTTTCCTTCTCCTCCTGACTGGTTATGCCAGTACTGAGTTGAGAGCTTAGCCTCCAGTTTGGCTATATGGTTGCATCTCTCACATGTGTTGGAATTTGTTGGGAGGAGGAGAGGGTTGTCTGTGTACATGAGGCAGTTGTAACATTGCCTCAAGATTCCCAGATTCACCAGCTGGACCGGAAAGGAAATTGACAACTGACCTTTGGACATGCTAGAATAATATTGGGAATTCCTTAATAACTGAAAGCAAGGGCCAGTGGGGAGTGAGGGTGTAGTGCTTTTAATTTTTAGTGCTGACTTATACAATTGCTTTAGTGAGCAAGTGCCAGGTAACTTAAACGCAAATCGACAAACAGTAACTTTCTTTCAAGTGAAACAACAAAATAAGTACAGTAAGCAATGCAGATATCACTAGTGATCCAAAGAAGCGCCGAGAAGCCGCATATTTGGTGGAATTAGCGTTCCAGGGAAATAACAAGCAAACAAGCATATAAACAAAGCTAGATTCAGCAGGCCTGGATCTAGTCTATGCGACAGCAAACAAGGTGCACCAATTTCAGTAAGATACAGTTCAAATATTCAGGCACTATAAACCTTTAACCAGAAATTCCCAGCTCAGAAGGGCAGATTCCAGCCTCTTCTCCCACAAGAGTGCAGACCACGAACCTTCTTAATGTAAAATAACTGGCCTGAAGCCAAAGTGCTTAATCCAAAAGACTTAGAATGATAGCTACACTTTAATCAAGTTACTACCAAGCAGTAATAAATACAACTGAATACTTTAGAGAAGGCCTGGATTAGTGCTCAAGTTACACAAACAAAGCTAGATCCAGCAGGCCCGAATCCAGTCTATGCCACAGCAAACAAGGCGCACCAACTTCAGTAAGAACAGTTCAGATATGCATGCACTATAAGCCTTTAACCAGAAATTCCCAGCTCAGAAGGGCAGAGTCCAGCCTCTCAGAGTGCAGACCACGAACCCTCTTAAGGTAAAATAACTGGCCTGAAAGCCCAAGTGCTTAAACCAGAATTAATACACTTTTAGAATAACAGACACTGAGCCCTCAATCAGCAGTTCCCAACCTAGAAGGATGTAAGCTACCTGTTCTGCCACTACAGTGCAGGCCACAAACCCTCTCAGTGCAAAACAACTGGTCCGAAGCCCAAGTGTTTAAACCAAAAGGCTTAGAATGAGTTACACCAAGCAGTAATAAATACAATTGAGTACTTTTAAGATGATGGAAAAGTAAAATAAAGTAGGTAGAAACACAAGTACAGTAAAAGCAGATGAATTTTTTTTTTCTGAACAAGTGCTGAGATCAAAGAAACAGATTTGAGTGCTGAAACTAGAAAACTGGCTAGTTATAAGAAAAAAAAACTAAGCTAGAAGGCTTCCCTCCAACACAGAAGGGCTTGGGGGCTCAGAAGCCTGCAAATAGTCTATATATCACTTAACAGGAAAGGCAGGAAACAAGCTTAAATTTTTTTTTCCGTTTCCTAGATGCTCTCTTTGTACACAGTAGGAGTGCCTGAAATCAGAATATGATCTCACTGCACTCAGTTGAGTGAGCAAAGGAGATGGACCCAGAAGGAGTATCCAAATGCAAATCTACAAGAGGGGAGGGCAGTTTCAAGGCCACTAAGATAACTGAAGAGCAGAGTCAAAACTTCCAGTTCAGTTAATATTCCTGCAACACACAATTAAAATCAATTTAAATACTGTATTTTTTTAACAAAAAGTGCAGATAAAGGTACTTAAATTCTCTTGTACGTCCAGTTGAATACAGCAAGTTCTTAGCCGGCCAAAACTGAGGTTAATATAGATATATAGTTCCCATTCAGAAGCCTGAAACATAAGCCTGAAAATCAAAATCCTGAAACCAAAAGCGTGAAAATTCAGAATCCTGAAAGCTAAAAATCCTGAAAGCTCAAAATCCTTAAAACACAAATAATGCTAATATTCCAATACAAAGACACTAATATCTACCAACTGACCCTAACCCTAAGGTCCGTCACTATCGCACACTCACCTGACCTGCGCCCTAACCCTAACTCACTTAAACCGCCCCTAACCCTAATTTCTGTCACTATTGCATACATGCCTAACCTGCGCCCTAGACCTAACTCACTTAAACCACCCCTAACCCGAACATAAAACCAACCGCACACTTACCTGAACCCAACGCATGACCTAACACCACAGGGCTAACAATAGCAAAGCCACAATGACATCAGTATGTCTATTTTGAGTTTCAGGATTCTGAATTTTCAGGATTCTGAATTTTCAGGCTTTTGGTTTCAGGATTTTGATTTTCAGGCTTATGATGTTTCAGGCTTCTGAATGGGAACCATATTATATATATATATATATATATATATATATATATATATATATATATATATATATACACACACACATATATATATATATATATATATATATATATATATATATATATATATATACATACATACATACACACACACATATATATATATACATACATACATACACACACACACACACACACACACACACACACACACACACACACACACACACACACACACACACACACACACACACACACACACACACACACACACACATCGATATATATAGGATCCGGACACATGCTCGACTAGCATATGGCAGAGTCACAAAACATTGAACACACATACACGAAAGTGCATAACATCGACAAGTGCTTCCATGTATGTGTGCCTGTTTTGTAGATCAGTCTACAGTGTGTGTAAGGGAAAATACACTTTTCCACACTGTAGTGCGATCTCCGAGTGAGAATAATAAGGTAGGGGGGCTGCAGGGGGGCAAAGCCTCTTCGCAGAGACGTTGATTTTTTTTTGAACTACATATACACAGAAGCGTTTTTCTACATCAAGTGCTTTCGTGTATGTTTGTTTGATGTTTTGTGATTCGGACATATGCTAGTAGAGCATGTGTCCTAGATATATATATTTATATATTAGATATAGAGGGTGTATATTAGAACATGAAAAGTTTAATGGTTCGAATCACTAGAGGTCTACCTTTAATGGTCGAACCATTACAACTTAGAAAGTTCAGAAAAAATTAAAAAAAACAATCTAAAGGGTGTAGGTGGGGGGACAAGCCCTCCTGTACCCCCCACACCCCCTACTACTTCGAGACCGCACTACACTGAAGTAAACAGAAATCTCCCCTTACAGAGATTTCAATTTAACTGTTAGATGTTCTGCATTTTGCTATTCTTGCGTCGACCATGTCGGATTCGATATTGCTGGCTTTCCAGAATACAATAGGTAATTATATATATATATATATATATATATACATATATATATATATATATATATATATATACACACATATATATATATATATATATATATATACATACACACACACACATATATATATTACACACACACACACACACACACACACACACACACACACACACATATACACATATACAGAGAGAAAGAGAAAGAAAAATGAGACCACAGTAAATCATTCCATTCATTTTGTGACCTATAATCTGTACAATTCAATTTAAAAACATACAAGTATTTAGGGGAGAAAATATAAAAACGTACAATAAGCTGGTTGCCTAAGTGTGCACACCATTTAACTAATACTTTGAAGCATCTTTTGATTCTACCAGTGAGCTACCCATCCATCTGGTAACAAACAGATTTTTGCCTAGTTGAGAAAGTTTATCTAATGTGTCCATTTGGGGAATAGTGTCAAAAGCTTTGGCCAGGTCAAGGCAGTTGATGTGCACTGCCTTTCACTAGTCCACAGCTTTGGTGACGGTCTCAAAAAAGTTGAACAAATTTAACAGACATGACGTCCGCCTGATGAAGCCAAATTGGGTGGGATCGAGTGTTTGGAGGTTGCCAAAGTCCTTTTTAATGAGGTCCATGATCATCCATTCCATGGCCTTGCAGATCAGGCTAGTTAGGCTGATGGGTCAATAATTTCCCAAGTCGGTGGATGCTCCACCTTTGTGTAAAGATATGACACCAGCTGTCCTCCAATCAGCTGGGACAAAGCCAGTACTCAGGCTTTGGTTGAATAGGGTGCCCAATGGTGCTACAAGTTCCTGCCTGAGTTCATGTAGGATGCAACCTGGGATGTTATTTGGTCCCATAGAGTCTGTATTTTTTGCCTTTGAGAGAGCAGTGATGACCTGTTCCCCAGATATAAGGGGAAGGAGGCAGGTACTAGGAATGTCCCGAGTTGCAAATGGGGGGACAAAGGGGTGAAATTCTGGCTGAACTTGTCAGCCGATGAGTTTGCTACATTTGCATCATTTGTTTGTTTATGTGGTATCCTTGATCACCAGTTCTGAACTAATCTGGGGGCTACCTTTGAGATTACGGACATATGAGAAGTAGGCCTTATGACTGTCTTTAGTAGATGTGGCCAATTTGGACTCAACGTATTGGAGAAAGCTTCCTTCACTGGGTTCTTAGAAGGGATTTGGTTTTATAGCCCTTGAATGGGTAAACCTGAGGGATAATAGCACTATGAAAAGGAGGTTCCTAGCAGTGTTTAACAAGGACCATAGTTTTCCTGTATGGATTGTACCAAATCAGAATTTTTGCGAAATTCCCTAGAATTTTTAGCTTTATCCTTCTAATAAACTCAAGTTATTAATGTAAGCATCCTCCCAAATATTGCCCATTACCCCTGTAATATGAGCTGCTAAACCCCTACTTTTATCTTACCTAAATGAAATAGTATGGTTTTATTCTCATTCCATTTTCTAACTGAATCAGAAATATGAAAAACTGATAAAGGGAGAAAAGTCTCCGATGTCTAGTGGTTATAATTTAGTGCAGTCATTGTTACAGTCTGGGTTCAATTCACAGTCAAGGAAGGAAACTGATGCAGTTCATAGTTGGCGCAAAAATTGAAGTTGCAAGCTGAAGTTCCTTTCATACAGAGTTTGCCCGCAGCCCTCATTTGGAAGTTTTGTCCCAGTGGCCTAACAGGTATTCGTCTTCTAGGCCTGGGATTAAGAATTCAAGTCCTGTATGGGATGACATCATTCTGCTTGCGGGTTAGCATAATAGTTTAAGTGTTAACCTCACTAAGTACAAATCTTTGATTCTCACCTTTGAAGGAAATTGGCTAGACTTAAAATAGCCCACAAGGTCAATTACACTAGTACTTGTAAACTTATGCAAATGTATTTGGTCAATCTGTTTTGATGAAGTCTGATACTCAATACAAAATTGTTCAACAATTTCATTTTCTTCAATTTTTATTAAAAGGCATCTGGATATTAATAATGAGAACATTTTCTTCAAACGTGAAAACGTGATACTGATTGTATGACATCCCTGCCCAGTGCTCCTCCTTATTTCTCATCGCTTGGAAAATGCTTCTTCATAAATACACCCTTTATTATATATAATTTTCCTATTAGCAACATATTTTATTTACTTTCATCAAGCAAAAATACAATTTTGTGCAATCCTCATGCATAATGCACCTTTCTTCCCACCAGTGGAAATCTACATCCACATCCTGTCCTCCAAACAATCCATTTGTAAAGTGCTTCTCTTTGTTTATCCTATTCACATTATTAGGGACAAAATCAGTGTTACTGCAAAGTCTCCTTCTATTCTATCTTTAACTTCTCCTGCTCTCCATTCCTCATCTTGACCATTTTCTCTCCCACATCTATATTAATGAATTTCTTGCACACTTCTTATTCAGATACCTTTAATCTTTTTTTGCCAAATCCTTACAAAAATACTTTTAACGTCATAGGTCATGAGCCTCTACACCACTATTTCCACACTGCATACCAATCTTCTGTAACCTCTACTTAAACTCGTCACAGGAGTTCTCCCTCCTTGTGAAATATATTTCCATATGTCCAGCATCTTTGTCAATAATTTCAGTGCTCGTTTGCATCTCCAGACAAAAGTCTTTCCTTTCTCTGGTTCTTCATATGACTAGAAGTGATTATTTTCTCTCCCCCCTTTCACCAGTCTTTTAGCAGTGAGATTCAATCTGTATAGCATGCTCAGCAGCAGTTACTAATCACATTTTTCTTTTGCATGTGGTGTTCAATGTTTTTCTCTGGATTGATTTTCCATCCCTCTTCTCCACTGCCTTTTAATTCCTTAAACCCTCCCAATCAATCTTTGTCCTTTCTTCCCTTTTTTTGTTCTTCATTTCCTTCTTTGAAATTGGGTAATCCCTCCTTTCCAAATAAAATCCCAAGTTATGCAGTTTTTAGTACAGGACACATGTTTGCATTTAATTTTGTTGATTTGGAAGGTCCTTGTATTTTTTTTCTTGGTTCTTTAAATCCCCATCACATCATGTAAGACTGAGCTCACAATGTCTCACTACCCAATTCAATGCATAAACTACAGCATTTCCAAGCTAAATGTTATCAGTGAAAGTGTCTCGCTTCCTAGAAAGGCAAGTTGTCAACTACGTCCTGTAGCTGGAGCAAGACATGTTGACTATGTACTTATTTAAAGATGTGGCAGTTGAACTAAATTAGGAAAAAATCTGCTCTTCTGAAGTTCCATGCTTTTTTTTTTTTTTTTTTTTTTTTTTAGCCATGATGTTTTGCAGATGCATCCAATTTACCAATACCTACCTATGATATAATTTTGGAGACGTGGTTAAGAAAAAAACACAGTAAAAAAAAAAAAAAAAAATTGGAAAAAAAAATCATCCAAATCTTCCTTGTTTGTTTGTGCCACTCACACACCCCCCCTACTTAAATATACCAACTCTGAGATCGCACTACAGTCACGAAAACAGCAAAGTAACAGAAGCAGCCAAGCGATTTCTTTCCCAGGGAATGAATTTGCTTATATGCAGTTTCGCTATTTTGCCTTTTCATGCTTTCAAGTTTGATCAAGACGCATTCAAAAGAATGCATCTTCGATCATTTAATAGGAACACCATATAGTATTACTGGAGTTAGCCTAGCTCATCTAAACTGAATTGTCCTTCTGTTTCCCCATCTTCTTCTGAATGGATCTGCATTTTATTTTGTCTTATATTTTCCATCTCTCATCATAATCCATTTTTAATTTTCTCACACAACCACTCACTCCAACAGCTTTCAATTTCTCTCTGAATAAATGTTTTCTAGCCCTTTCATTGCTCTCACTTCAGCTCCTGATGCTCTCTCTTTCTGCACTTTGTGGATCTATCTGGTTCATTTAATAGGTGAGGGCATATATGGAGTACCCATCACTTGTCCAGATGCTGGTCTTTAATTTTTCTTTAAACTTCTCAGTCTTCTGCTTTCTAGCCGGTATTTCATCTTTCAATAGGTTTTGGAGATTTCTGTTCAGTGTGTCCACATAATGTTTCTTAGTATACACAGTATTATCAGGAGGACCAACATTCACCATCCTCAACACCGTGCAGGTTCTTTTATCTGCCATCTCTAGGATTCTTTCTTTTTCCAATGATTGTATAATATTATATATATATATATATATATATATATATATATATATATATATATATATATACATACATACATATATATATATATATATATATATATATATATATATACATACATACATACATATATACACACACACACATTCCCCCCCTCTGCTGTCTTCTCCAGTGTTCCCTACATACAGCCCTACTTGGGGAATTCCATTTCTCATCTCCCTAAAATCCCTCTTATCCCTTTTTCTCTCACCTACCCTAATATGGTCTTTATTACAGTACATGGTACCTCTATATCCCAGACCAACAATCACCTGCACAAATCAATAATTTGGGGTGTACCCCCTTGTATCCTCCTCTCCTCAGCCAGATAAACCCTTTCCCAACTTTCTGTACATGCCCGGTGATGTTCAAAAGTCAAAATAAACTGTCATTTAGAACTACAGACGTGTAGCATAAATGAAATTTCATGCATCAGCTCAATTCTTGCGATTACAAATGAAAGTGAAACACATACATGTAGAGCAATAAATGGTTTATCATCAAAATCATGAAAGCCAGAACAAAATATGGTCATTCATGTGAATCACAAGTACGAAAGTCAGCAGAGGATGAGTTAGTATGTCAAATTTGATGCTGAATTCGGAGAACCGGCATTATTCAACATATGCCTTCTCCTGCACTTTTCAGAACAATGATGTTGAACTTCTCAACAGTACATATGTACTGTACTGCACAACACCCCACACCCCCTGCAAATTATGTATTCCACTCGGAGATCGCATTGCAGTGGGGAAAAAGGGTAAATTTCCCTATCCACACTGTACTGTGATCTCTAGTCCTAAGGGCGAATGCACAGTGCATTCGCTGAAGCAGGAACTCAACGCAAGTAGGTCAGCAACACAGAAGTCATCCAATTGTTGAAATTCCGTGTTCACCAAAACCAATCATGGCATATTGATAGTAAACCAGAATAAATAAATACACTACTACTCCCAATACATGCAAAAAAGAACAAGAGACATTTACCAACGCTCTTATATGAGAAGAATACCCTCCCTGAGTTAAATTAATTAATATATGAAGTAATACAAAACACACTACAGATCGAATAATGATCAAGTTACTTGTCTAATATTGCACTCAAGTGCATTAAGTACTGACTATGGATATAATAAATATCGCACTTACTTGGAATATATAAGTATATACTGCTCAAATGAAAATGGACTGGTGTGTCTAGACCCCTGGGACTAATGCCCAAGTTCAGAAGTAGAATCACCATAGGGTAGAAACTGTTAATTGCATCTAGTGAATATATTAAAATATAGTGGGCACCCCTGTCTCATTCATTTGCTCACCTCTTTCACCACTGACTTCCCCCCCCCATGTCCCATTACCTATAGCCTTTATGTCTGGCTTATTGTATATTGCTTGCACCCATATGGAATGTTCTCTCCAATGCCACTGTTCAGCATTTCCCATAAGAAATTATCTCTCACGGAACTGAATGTTTTTTGTATATCAAAAAGTATAGATCACCCTTCTCCTACTCTTTCTCCCATGTACACAAACTCTAGTCTCTCTCAATTTTGTTTCACCTCCCATTTTTTATGAAACGTGTTACAAGTATCAGGACCCACTCTAACCGTCTTGATAATACTATGGCCAGGATTTTGTAAACCTACATTGGCTTTCTACTTCCAGCCTGCGGCTATTTCATTTTGGTGTAATTGCCATTTTTATCTGTCTTGTGGGATTACACCGGATTTTAGTATGCTGTTGTACACCTCAACTGCCACAACCATCCCCCAGTAAACTTGTAGGAATCTATCAGAAATCTGTCCAGACCTCCTGCTTATCCCTCATTTAATTTTTAACATTTAACCTCCTTATTCCTAATGCCTGTATTTAACACTTATTTGTGCATCTGTCCCAGTTCTATTCCCTTCCACATTCCTAAAACTCCTGTCTTTGTGCCCCCTTCTTATCCTGCCTCATATGTCTTTAAATATGCCCAAAAGCATTCTTTTTTGCCAGAATCTCCATTCCTCCCTCCCTTTCTACTTGCATATTCTCCTGTCATTTTGTCAGAGTTGACATTTTTTGCTAGTTGTTTCAACTGTGACTCTCTCAGCACCTGCTAGTAACCTTTTTAGTGCCACTGCTCAGCTTTCAAGACTTGGTACTTTTTGGTTTTTCAACTCCCATTTCACTCTTGCTTCATGTATACTCTTCCTCAGTCTTGTATGTTCTGCTACAATTTTTTCTGAATACCGATCAAAAAATCATTTCAGTAAGCTTATATCGTAGGATTTCCCTGGTCTGCTGCCTTAATTCTATTACACCAATGCTCCTTCACCTTTTTCTTGTCCAATGTATTGCATATTACCCCAACTCTACCATCCCTAGATTTCTCACAGGTCCATCCATTTAAAGCTCACCCAGTTTCATCACATCCCTCCTCAGCCTACAATTCCCCACTGTAATGGCCATACCCACTGGTTTATGATTAATATAATCCTTCTCTGTATTTTTATGTTTGCCACCTTTTCTTCAGTACCTTTCATTTCCTGTACACAGTCAAACCGGATTGCCTGTACAATGCTATTGTATGTGAAAGTATACTTCTCTACCTGTGGGTTTGTCTCCATATGTCTACCTTCCATCTGCTCACACACACTTTTTCCAAGTCTTGTCCATCTTTCTGTTGTATTCCTTCTTCCCAAACATCCTGTACTTCTCCAGCTCTATTTAGACATACAAGTACCTCCCTTTGATTTCTGTGCCCTCACTCCTCGTTTTTACCCCTTGCTTAATAAAAAAAGTGCTAAAGTTTTGCTCATCCTTGCCATCTTTGTCTTAAACATTCTTCTTTCTTCACTTTTCAATGCCTTCAACAAAATCTACAGTTAAGATATTGAATAAAATGGCTGACCCTCCCCAATCAAGTTTGTGGTCCAACTCCCATTTTAAGTATTCTGAGCTTAGAATCTTTTTTTTCCTTTTGACTTTGTTTTATTTCCTACATTTACTACATTCTGCTTTATCTAACCCAGTCAGGAGGAAAGAATGCGTAAGTAGCTCAAGTTAACCTTTCCTATTATCTCCATCTTTTCCTTGCCCCTCTCAGTTTCTACCACCATGCCACATTGCCACATCTGTTGGGTGCCCCCCACTAAAGTGGACACTTGTTCCACACTGAATATTGTTTAACTGCAGCCTAAGATAATATTACTTCCTTGGATGATAAATCTGTCACTATTTAGCTCACATTTGTTACCCCATACTTGTGCCACACCCCCTCCCTTTTTTTTTGAGGTTTGGTGTTTTGTATCAGGAATACTGGAATTCACCATTCTACTTTTCACAGAGTGGTTTCAAGCATACGAAGACTCAACCATCTGTGAGGTCAAGAACATGATAGTAACGCTACTCAATTCCTGCAAAAGAATTGTTCTCAATAGCCCTGCTTTAGCACCTTTTCCTGGACTTCATATAAATGCAGGAACATGGACTATATACTGTGGATGTCATTTACTGCCTGGTTATGTTCATCTTAATCTGAATAATGCATTCAGAGTCATGTCTCCGATTCCTAACAAATCAAATCTTTCCTTTAACAAATTAATTCACGAACATTTCCAGCTGCAATTCCAATACTCTTCCCTGCATTCCGAAATAACTTTAAATCATATTCAAGATCTATTGTTAATGTCATACAGCTTCTCACTCTCCCCCCTCTCTCCAATACTCCACCTCTGTTTTTGAATTATCCTGCAGCTCTTCTTTCAGTTCATCTTACTCCAGCTCAAGCAGCTCCTATAATTTTCTGAACTGTACATTTTACCCCTATTGTCTCTCATCGTTGTAATGTCTCTACATTCACTATACTGACTTTTGAATATTCATAGCTGTTCCTTAGTGCATCTTTAAAAGGATGACATCTGCTCTATTTCAGACTCTTGCGCACTTATCAATGTTTCTGTCTTCTCTTGGAAGCCAAGTGCCTTTACCACAAGCCCTGTCCAGAGCTTGGAAATTAAGTAAATATCTCGGTTCGGCTTGTTAAAGATAAGTTTGTCCCAATTCAAGCATGGTAGCACCTTCTCAAACCAAACCACTTAACTAATCATTGTGAACATCAATATTTTAGCCATGTTCTTGGTTATTGTGGGTGGATGTTTGCCACTTCTAACAGGTAATTTGAAGTTTTTGGAAGAATGATAATTATCTTATTCTTTTCTAGTACTGGTGTTGGTCTCCTTTTAAAAATAGTTTTGTAAGCAAATTCTATCCAAGTTAATAAAGCCTTATTTTGTTCATCCGCAAGGAAAAATAAGTTGCATCTAAACCTTAAGAGATAATGAAATAGTAGTTTGCAATACACTGATATTTAAAGGTTATACAGACATATAAATCCTGTCTGGAATAATGCCTGCCTCTCTACTCATCTAATAAAGAATTTCTAATTTTATGCCCCTGTGGTGTTGGATTGAGATAAAATTGAATTCCCAAATGGCCACAGGCTAAAATTATACACCCAAGGGTCTGGGGAAGGAAATCAGTGCACTTGGATAAAACTTACAAGCAGACAGGGATTATTTAGGTACAACTCACAGGGGGAGTCACAACCAAAGACTCAGAGAATAAAATGCTCTGGGACACCGATGCTACTCACTGGACCACTGAGACAATAATCAATTACTAGCACACATCTTGATCAGACTGTCCATTTGCTGCTTACAGTGTTCATTGTTACCGTTAACTTTTCATCGAAACACCAACTTCTTACTGCTTCAAGATACACCACTATCCTTCCTACCATACACGTAGACATTTTCATCACAAACACTTTACCCATCAGTTACAACCCTTTTGATTGTCTGCTCAGGTCTATGACAAAAGTATACCATGATCTGATTAAGACTAATGCACAAATCCAGCAAAACCAAGATAATTACTGCTTAACTTAAATAAATGGCAGTAGGGTTGGTCATTTAAATTCAACAACCCAAGTATCCAGGATTTAAAGCTGCATTCATTGACTGTGTATGCCTTGTAAAAAGATAAACAATTTTCCATAATAAGGTGACTCTCACAGGCACACACAACCATCAATAGCAATTTGTACAATTGACACTATTTACCTCAAATGATTTATTGTGATCAAATTAAATATACAACTGTCACAGAGCAATACACCTTTTCAAATCACTTCTGTCTGAACATAGTTTGCATCCAAATGGAACTTCCCCAGTATACTTCTTTAACTCATAGCTCAAGTTTAAGCCTTAGTCAAGGTGGACAAAGGGAAAAAAAACAACAAGAATAGATATTACCCTTAAGTCACACAGTGGCTAGAACATCATTTGTATTAGTATACATTTTCTGAATATTACTAAATCTTATTTTCCAGGGTCTGTTACTCACCGAATGTAATTTTTAATGGTTTACCAAAATGTTACAAGGAAGAGACTAAAACGCATCAAATTAAGATGCAGAATCAGAGATAGTTGAGAGAAACCATGTCCTCCCCCACAAATACATCTTCACATATATAATATAAAAACAGACAATTACCTCCATTTGTATGACTGTATACCACAGACCTCTGATTGTGATTAAATACAAAGATTTACACAATGCATTTAGCAAAGATTATGCATCCTGTCAGAATAAAGAATGCAACCCACTGAAACTCAGCACACATCTCAACTTTTTTACTGAATCAAGGAGAACCTTAAGTGGGGGACAAAGGACCAAAATCAAGAACAGATATAATTGTAAAATGGTAAGTTGATAAAATACAAGGCTTTGCATCAACGCACATTTCCTGAAAGCTACTAGGTCTTAAACTTAAATACTTGTCAATATGTAGAGACCGGGCCTCATTCTTTGCAAAAAACATAAAAAAATATTGCGAGGGATAGAGCAAAATATTAAAGATCAATAAAATTCTATGAAAACAAAGAAAGTTGAAAGCATCTACACCTCACACACATTAAAAAACACGATAAAGTGAATGTATATACAAGTCAGTCCAGGATTTTATTTTTCACTGCCAAAACTATTAAGTGCAACTCAAATACCTGTCTCCATATGTTCATACACACAGACACACACTACAGCATCTGTCACAGTTTCCTGCTCAGAAATATTCAGCTGTTCTTTCTAATCCCTCCTGGAAAAGGTGAAATTTTACGTAATGAACAACGAAGTAGATTTGTTCTGTTATTCTCTCTACTTTTCAAGTTTAGCAATAATTTTTTAATCTGTGCTTTATTATTTCCGAAGAGGGCTTATTATTTTGATTCTGGCTGGTGCACACAATCTTTGAATTATTATTAAATTAATACAAAATAAATATTAAATAAATAAAGTCTCTGTTCACTTCTTTCAGATTGAATCAATCACCTGAGACTGCCTAAACCAGTAGGAAGTTCTCTCTCATTTCTTCATGCAGCGACCCCTTTAGCCTTCTCTGTAGAGGTATTCTACCACTTAAATGCAAGACAAGTGAAACACCAGGGTGGTTTTCAAAAGCCAGCACCAATGAGAAAGCAGCAATTTTTTTTTTTAACCGAATGAGGAGCTTTGCACATGGACAACTGCATGTGCGAGGTTCAGATTAGTCAAACCCACAATACAGGTCTTGCATTTATATGAGAAATAGAATAAAAAATAATTCAGCTATGGTTTTGTTAGAGAAGCTGAAACTCAGCAGCTAGTACCATGAACCACCCCCAGGAAGATAATTTACAAGGAAGTGTGTTATTTTATTACATTGACAGAATTCTTTAGACTAATGCAAGGAGAAAATACTATCCGCTGTACAAAAGCACGCGTTACTCATAAATCTAAAGACAAGGGACACCGATTTACAGAGAAGAGAATTTGTTTACAAAAGTGCATTGTTTGGATTCAGCTGATCATTCAGCAATGGAAATGCTAACCTATTTAAATTTCAGTTCCAAATATATTTATAATTTAAATTAATCTTTCAGCTGTAATATCTTCAAAAATTATTTAACATAGCACATTATTCTCTCAAATGTACTTATAAAAGGTACTATTAATATTTCTAATACTGCAATCAAATATAACCATTTTTTTTACCAAGGTTTCCAAAAAATGTTATACATTCAGCTTTACAAACAAAAAAGCTTGGTTACAAATTGAAATACTTCAACAAACAGGAATAATCTATACTCAAAATATCAAAATGAAACAGATAGGATTGTAATTATTTAAAGTGTTATAAGTTTAGCATCCTCTCACTTGAAATCAGTATCACTATATGGTAAAAGACAAAATTAATTTGTTGCATACCTTTTGCCAGTAACAATATGCAAAACCATTTAAGTCAAATATATTAGCCACATTATGTTATTTCAAACTAAACTGTTATTTTTTAATAGTCTTACCATGCATCAAGAATACATGTCAGCCCTATTCTTAACAAACAAAATGAATAAAAAAATAAGAGTCTGCGTTGCATATGGGATGCCATTAACTAGCAGCAGATGGCATCCCAGGAGAACACCTCCAGTTGGATGCTAATGATCTTGCCTACCCAATCTCTATTCTACTTAACAGATCTATATCAGAAAGCACCATCCCACCAATCTGTAAAACCACCTACATCATCCCTTTACATAAAGGTGTAACAGCCACTAACTTCTGCAATTGCCCCATTGCCATCATGTCCCCACTCGCAAAAATTCTTGAAAAATGTATACACTACCAACTTATGCCATACCTACTTAACCAACCTTTCTCCCCTACCCAGCATGGATTCCATCCTGCCCACAGTACAACCACAGCCCTTCTTTCCTTTACAAACCTCATCAACCAAAACAGGCACTTAGGTGTACTAACATCTGCCATATTCTTGGACCTGTCAAAAGCCTTTGATATGGTCAACTATCCCAAACTACCCCCCTTACTAATCTTGGCCTTGGTGATCATGCACTAGTCTGGTTCCAAAATTATCTACATGGTAGACAAGCAGTTCGATGGGACAACAACCTATCCTCACTGCTGCCTATTACCACAGGTCCATTCTGGGACCCCTTCTATTCTCCATCTTCATTAATTATCTCCACAGCATATGCCAAGATGCAAATGTTATACAATATGCTGATGTCCCCAACATTAGTCTGCTCAGCCAATGACCCACACAAACTCCTCTACATTACCCAAAAAGCCTTCATAATTACAGAAACTTGGACTGATCTGATGAAGCTCATGTTCTAAAGTGAGTGAAAGCGCGTAACAGTTATTTTGGTGGTCCTGTGGTTGGATTTATTGTCTCAGTTCACTTCTTTTGGTGTCATTTTTTATTTTGAATTGCATACAGTGACAAAAAAGTCAAAACTTTAGTAATGCCTTCAAAAAGGATCAGATGCATAAACCAACTAGCACAGGTGGTCCAACTTATCAAGGATAGCTTTAGTTGAAAATTGACACTACTAGAATTTAATTACTTGCAATACGTTATTCTCAATTTACTTTTATTACAAAGTATCAAGAAACATGACACTTGCTTTACTACCACTGAGGTCAAACCACAGAAAACGGTGGTCTCCAGCAATATTTGTTTAAAGCCATTTAAATTATCAGCATCCCTTTTTGACAATAACTATATCATACATAAAAATCAATACATCACAATAGCTGAAGTCATTAATTTTTGTGTATATGCATGTCATGCCATTATGCAAGAACTAAATCAGCAAAACTTTGGACTAAGGCGGTGTATCACTCCAGTGATCTGCTGAAAAATACGGTCACCACACACAATAATTAGGTGCCAAATCCTCTTCAATGCATTTAAATAAAAGCAAACATTTATGCATATGAAAAAACATTGCACAGCTATATTCTTTCAGATATAGCATGCCAACTTGCAAAGGAATTACAGTACAAGACTTAACTACAAATGTCACTATTAACCAATATTTCATTGAAATATCTTTTAACAAAATATAATCTGCAAAATCTAAACCACCTTCAGCCACAATCTTAAAATAACCAGAAAAAAAGGTTGGATCCACTTAAAAAAAATCTTATAGATTCCAAAAGTAATCCCCAGTCTAGAATTTGGACTCAAGGTCGACTTGAAAATTATTAAATTCAAGAATCCCACCATAGCCAAAAATTAAGAGTCAATCTCCTTCATAAATGGAGAAGACAATTAAGACATTAATAGTTTATTTTTATTTGCAGCTTTTGTAAGCCAATCTGGTGCAGCATTCCTTAAACTAAAAGATTCACACCCGAAAAAATAGTACAATATCTTCCATGGTTTACCACCACTCTAATCTGCGATTCACAAGGTAATTGAAGTGCTTCATAGGTATTAAAAATGTGCTGAGAAGACTTTTCTTAAATAGCAATTGCTGCAAATGTTCTTTCCTTTCAAAATACAATCTTAATGTACATTCCTTACAAATCTCAAAGTTATAGGCACATCAGAAATAAGTCCTTCCAACTGACAATTTTAGTGTTATTACCTCAGTATTAGTATAGCTCTAAAAGCCACGTCTGAAATTCGTAGAGCAGTCAGTCTTCCCACTACAATTTGGATGCTGCACATGTCCTTTCTACCAGGTCAACAGAAAGGCACCGTTATCCATTTAAGAACTTGACAGAATGACGGATTCAAATTGAATAATGTATAACTACCCATCTCTGTCATAATGCGTGGCCATCTCAAGTTCATGAAACCTTATCAGATTACAGGAGAAGGCTACTTTACAAGTCTGATAGAGACCGTTAAGAGGCTTCTTGTAAAGCACATTGGAGGGATGAGACTGGATTGGCAGTGGAGTGACACTGAAAAAGATAAATTAAGCTGGTTTTAATACTCATTGTGAAAGCCAAAAAATTGTCTAAACCTTCTCCTACATCAGATTTATCTGGATCTTAAGAATATAATTCATTTTTATTCTATTTGCAGTCAATTTAAGTGTGTTGCGAACTAAAATATATTGGCTGACTAAATTTCTACACTAAAAAAACTAATGAAACAAGATTAATGGTTTACCATGCTAAAAACTTTCTGCAGTTTTATTGATTACAAACATCATGGAAAAAAAAAACATTAATGAAGACTAGATATTGTAGTTTGGAAGGAAAACAATTTGGGGATTTTAAAGTCTACGAAAAATGAATCGTGTACTTTTCATTTTTCAAATGAGCCTGAGAACTCTAATCTGACAGGATCACAACTTCACCAACATATTTTATGAGTGTTGGGTATCTTAAACAAGAAAACTCTTTCACACATATATATTTTTTACTGGATACACCCTCTGAAAGAGATGCACATACTAATTACACAAGTGGAATTCTGCTTTGAAGATGAAATAGTTTCTGATAGCATTCTGGGTAATGTAAGCAAAGTCCAAAAGAGGCAAAATCTTATTTGAAACATCATTTAAAGGACACCAGCCCAAGTCCTACTTTATGATTCTAAAGAAAATTAGAGTTCTGTATGAAAAAGCATTTAACTTCTTGCAGTTTACATCCACTTATTTATTCTGAGCACTTAGTTTAAAAATGGTATCACATATGACTGCGTATTTTGTATCTTTGTGAGACATACAACCGAGCCCTCCAGCCACTTTCAGCAAGATTCCAAGATGCCCACTTATTTTAAACGAGGCTAAGAGGAAAAGCCATACTAATGTGTTTATTAGTGTCAATGCATTAAAAGTTACGCATTGCTTTATGCATGAAGATACATTAAAAGCACAGTTTTAACTTATCAGATGTAGTGTATATTAAAGTAGCTCATTGCACTCTATAACAGTTCTTTTTCAGTCAAGTCACACTTTCATTCAAGCATTTCATGCAATCTCTAGTGGCATGCACAGTAACAAATATATTATTCAGCATTTTAGAGTGACATGCTGTTGGTGTTACAATTGTATTCACAAACATTTACTGTGATTGCACATGTGAAAACTCATTGCATTGTTAACATTGCAGTTTTGCTCTAAATGCTAAGAGGAACCATTTTAAGTTGCTATTGTCACCCTTGGAAGGTGGAACCAAAATGATACATTTATGCACAGTGAGTACTTCAGACTATAAACATATTTAACAGTGTATGCTCATCCACTTCTAAATTTTTAATTGTGCAGTTAATCAACACTGTAGACAGAATATAAAAGGTTCAAATGATAGTCAAGGAAATAAAAATGGTGTACTATAATTCAGCATAAATGACCATTAAAGAACTGGAACTGCTAAAGCATTATGTATTATAATGAAAATAAGGAGGAAGTAAATGTAAACAGTAATCTTCAGGAAATATAGTTGACAAGAAACTGACCAATGGAGCCTATAGAAAATCCTTTCAATACTCTAACAGGAAAGAGTTTACCCACGTTTGGATGATCTGAATATTAAGTAGGAATTGTGTGCAACTATGGTTCAATTTTATCTGCTTCAAGTAAAACTAGAATTAAACCTGGTATGCTTAAAACATTATATATGCATATTAGATTTATGAAATGTAACAATTTTATTCATGCCTGATTTGAAACTATTTTTAATTAATTTGAATATAAACTATGGTTAAACAAAAAAAAGGTACTAAAATAAATGAATGATAATAGGACCAACGTCCCCTAACAAAATAATATCTTGGTCTTTGAGAAATACTTCATGTTCCCGAGTGATGACTTTAAAAGGGAAAGGCAATTAGGGTGTGGGTGGCTGGTTACTTATTTTATGTATTTTACATTTGTTTACCAGGAAAGTACAACTGGATTTTAGGCTATTTTCAATGGAGGTCTGGGGAGAAAAGCTCCAAAACAATTCATAACAAGCATCAAAGTTCCAAAAAAAATTCTTAAAAAGTAGCTTACAAAATATGTTAAAGTTTCCTCAAGAGAAGTTGTAAGAGAAATGTTAAGTAATTTATATTATATCTAATGGTTTACATAGAGTTTGGAGAACATCTCTCAGAACTTAGTGTGATGTGCATGTCACATTTATTTTACAAAACAGATGGTAACAAGTTCACCATGAACATTAGAGGAAAAGTCTGTACATTCAGTAAATCAGCATTATACCCATTACATTTTCTACTAATGACATTTACTTATCCTACTAAGGAAAGTGGGAATACAGGTCTATAGAGAGAGCGCAGTGTAGAGTGGGGAAATTGGTGTTAAAGAGGAAGAAAGATGAAGTGAGGTGGAGAAGGGGAGATACTTTACACAAGGGGAAAGTTTTGGGTTTATGGGAGAGTGGCAGTAAGGGATAGGGTGAGGTGATTGGATAAGTTAAGTAGTTGAAAGATGTTAGAGTTTATGTCAATGGTCTCTGGTTCATTGAATTTGCAGATAATTGCAAATTACTAGTTGTCATTGAATCTCACACTGACACAAATGTTCTCCAGGAAAGGCTGACACAAACTGGTGTCAGAGCCATGGACTAAAACTGAATGCCAAGAAATGTATAATACCATTCTTTGGGAAGTCTTTCATCCCTGGAACTTATCATATCGACAACACGACCCTTAGAGCTGACCCAGGCTTTATTAGAAAGGCTCATCCAGACACTGCTACACTTTGCTGGGAAGGAAAGGTTAGTTTGCTTTTTATTTGTTGTATTAGTTTATTGACTTTTTATATTTTGAATAGTGTGATTTGTTTTCTTTACCTTGTGTTTTGCTTGTATTCTTCTTTTAACTGCATATTAAAACTTGAAAAGACACCACAGCTCTGTCTGTTGTGAGTCAGGCAGAGCCCCCCCCCCCCACAACATCACTGTTGGGTTCTTAAATACCACTGTCTTTCTAGTTGCTTGCCTCTTATTTTAATTTGACAATATATCTCATTTCCTCTCTGCTTTCACTGGCTTGTGTGAGTAAGCACAAAATCATCATTTTGGGAAATCACGCCCCTTCAACTATTTAAATGTATTGGCCATTCTACTGTATTCCATACTACCGGAATACAAAAGTGATCACCCCCTTTCAATCTATCTTGCTGTTTTAAAAATAGTGACTCTCAACTAAAACTGAACTTTTTAGACAGGTAAAACTTAAGTTACCTACTTTCACATCTAACCTTTCTAATGCACACTGCAGTGTTTAGGATAAACCATTTTTTTTCATCTTACCTTTAAGCATCCCTGTTACTTGCACTTGCTCTAATACCTGCTGGAAAGCACTAGGAAGCTTTAAATTGATACAAACACTCAACTCTCCTTATTAATAAGGAAAAATTAATCATAGGCAGTAAACAGCCTATAATTGCTAAGGAGAAATTAATCATAGGCAGTAAACAGCCTATAATTGCCAAGGAGAAATTAATCATAGGCAGTAAACAGCCTATAATTGCAAAGTACCTTACTAAGGCAAGGGAAAACTGCTCCTGTACTACTATTTTTTTTTTTTTTTTTTTTGAAAAGGCACCAAACCAGCATGTCCAAGGGTCAGCTTCCAGTGATTTCTCCTGACCACCTGGTGAATCTGGACATACTGGGGCAATGCAGCAATTGCCTCATGTACACAGAGGATGCTCTCCTCCTACCACCCAACACTACAACCTGTGAGAGATGCACTTACATAGCCAAACTAGAAGCAAAGCTCTCTCCACCCAAGATTGTGCTAGACAGTCAAGAGGATAAGGTTAACATCCACACTACACCTCAAGTAACACATAGTCCTTCTAAACTCACACCACCAACACATAGCAATACTAAATCCACATATGCAGAGGCCCTTAACTGTAACCTGCCCAAGTAACAAGGACCTCCGAAGCTGAAACGCAAACAAACACCAATCACAACTAAAGTGTCACATAGCTCACAACACCAGTGTGCCACCCAGCAACAGCCCCTAAGGCAAGACAACACACCTAACACTTTAGTCACAGGGGACTCTATAGTCAGGCACACTGATGCCCCACTCACCAGGCTGAACAAGGTGAAAATTACAGTCAGCTGCCTGTCAGATGCCAGGATCCGCCACATAACTCATGCACTCAAGTCACTCCACAACTAAAAATATGACTCTGTCATTGTCCATCTTGGAGTGAATGACTTGAGGTATCCATCTTGGAGTGAATGACTTGAGACGTACCTCCCTGGACTACATGAAGAGACATGGAAGAGCTCTCAGATCATGTGGCCCAGGCAGGTATGACCCTAGCCCTGAGTAGCATCCTGCCTTCGCCCAGAATGATACCACAATAATAAGGACATGATTGACTTCAACAATTGGCTAAGCTTCTGGTGTCATTCAAAGGGGATCCAGCATCTGTCTGCCTGGGAAGACATGATCGACAGACAACGATGCTTTGCCAGAGATGGTCTGCACCTGTCGCCACTGGGATTCAGTATACTGGCCAAGGCTCTTGCCACCCCCATGGTGCCTTTTTTAGTGAAAGTTCAAAGGACAAATCCACCACCTTAACAAGTACAAGCATGCAAAATCTGAAGGTAATGTACTCAATGCTAGAAGTCTAAACCTCAAAATGCACACTCTTGAGGCACTCCTAAAAATGGAGAACATAGATATCTGTGCAGTAACTGAGACCTGGTTCAAGGCTCCAGAGAGCACCCCTGCAATACCAGGCTAGAACTCTTAGCACACTTTTCGGACACCAAACCAGGATCGAAACACTAAAGTTGGAGGAGTGTCCATATTCACCAAGGATATTCACACCACCAGGTTAGTTGCCCAACACAATGCATCTGAAATTCTCCAGATTCAACTAACACTAGTAAGACTGCAATCCAAACTGTAGCTTGCTACAGATCCCCCACCATGCCCCAAGATTCTTACATCTTTCTAAACATGCTGGAAAATATTAATATACGACCAAACACCCTAATATTGGGTGATTTCAACTACCCTGCCATTAACCTGGAAAACTATTCATGTACCAACACCTTTGCCCAACGGTTCTTGGAATTCATAAATTCCAATGCCCTGGATCAACTAATCCATAGTCCCACCAGGGGCTCCAATATCCTAGACCTGGTCATTACCAACATGGGAAATCAATGCTCAACACCTATGGTCACCCCCTCATTGGTCAGTTCAGACCATAAGCTAATCACCCTTAACATCCACATCCCACCCCACCCCCCAGTAAGGAAACCTCCATAAAACACTTCTCCAAAGCCAACATCATGCTACTCAACACAGGAAGTTACAAACTTCATGACACTCATGCAAAGTGGAACTGAAAGTTCGACTGCTGAGACCTACACTAAGGCACTGTACGAGCACATGCACTCATGCATGAATCGTGCCATCCCAAACAGAACCAAGATGCTCTCCTCAAAAAAAGGAAGCCAATCTGGTGGTCCCCTGCCATAAACAAACTTTACAACAAAAGGAAGAGACTGTTGCAGAAAATAGGAAATTCCCAGGATGCAAAAAACTCCCTTACCTGCCTCAGTAAGAAGCTGAGATCCCTCATAAAATCCTCCAAAGCTAGTTACGAAAATAAAATTGCCAAAGATTCCAGAGACAACCACAAGGCATTCTATAACTATGTCAATCTAAATGGCAGTGCTCAGATCTGCTCTGAGCTACTACAGAATGGCATTAAATATACTGATCCCAAGGATATTGCCAATATCCTGGCAAATCAATTCAGTGCCAACTTCACCGCCCCTCACCCCTTAAATGACCCATCTCAATACCTGAAGAATGCCAAATTCCAGTAATAACAGCCACACAGGTAAAAAACGCACTCTCCAGAGCTAAGAATACAGCATCCATGGGACCAGATGACATCCCGGGCTGGGTACTACATGAACTACAAAATGAACTGGCACCTCACTTAAGTGTCATGTTTAATCATACTCCCACCTCAGGCTTTGTGCCCACTGAGTGGTGCACAGCTACAGTTATCCCACTCCACAACGGGGGGTGGGGGGGTCCAACTTGGATCTCGGGATCTACCGCTCCATCTGTCTGATGAGCCTGATGTGCAAGGCCATGGAATGTATTATCATGGAACTTAGAAAAAAAAAGACATTGGCAACCTTCAAACACTGGAACCCACCTAGTTTGGGTTCGTGAAGGGCCGATCTTGTCTCCTGAACCAGACTGATTTCTTCAAAATCAGTCTCCAGAGCCATGGACGAGGGTAAGGCAGTCCACACAGCCTAGATGGACCTCGCCAAGGCCTTTGACACCATCCCCCACTCTAGAATCATAGATAAACTTACTAAGCTGGGCATTCATCCCTACGGCACGTCACTCGATGGGTTGCCAACTGGCTTACTGACAGAACCCACACTGTGAAAGTAGCCGACACCAAATCCAGCTCCAGACAAGTTGAGTACCTCAGGGTTCAGTCCTGGGACCTCTCTTGTCTGGCATCTACTTATCTTAAGTACAGGCCAACACTAAGGGACTCTGGGAGCCACTACTGAAACCCCAAATTATGTGGATACTCCTCAAAAGGGCCTTACAGAAACAGATGGTTGGTGCCAGAGCCATGGGCTCAAGCTCAATGCCAACAAATGTATAGTTATCCCCTTTGGGAAAAAACATCTACCCATAAATCACCACATAAGTGGCAGTATGCTAAACACCGAAAGTGTGATAATAGACTTAGGGACACAGATGGACAGTGGTCTCACCTTCAATAACCACATCGCCACAACAGTCAGTAAATTCTTCTATGTGGCACACCTCATCACAAAGGGCTTTTCATCCAGAAAAAAAGGAGGTCATTATCCCACTGTACTCATCCCTCATTAGACCCATTAAAGAATACAACGCCCCATTTGGTATGCATCTCTCAAGACATCTGCAACTACTGGAAAGGCTGCAGAAATACCTCACTAAAAGAATTATAAGCCTAAAGTAGCTAACCACCTTAAAAAACTCCAGTTATACTCTGTCGCATATAGTCTACTCTGAGGCGATCTCTGCTCAACATACAAGGCCATGTCAAACCCAGAGCTGTTGGACATGCTACACTTAAAAGAAATCCCAATACCTCAGAGCCACACGCTACAGGGATCTAAACCTGGTCATCACAATAAACACAACATGCTGGAGGGATAGGTTCCTGACTCAGAGTCTCCCCAGACTCTGGAATAGACTGCCCATACAGGTCAAGCAGAGCACCTCTTTGGCCCTCTTCAAGAGAAACCTTGATGATTGGATGGGAGAAAGGAAATTCACCCCGGGGATCACAGTCACCCTGCTAGACAAGAGTCCAGGGAAGTAAATAGTGAGGGAATAAATAGCCAGGGAATTGTTATGGCTAGGCTCGTATAGGCCCTAGGTCCAATACCCTAGTACCAACCTATTAGTAGTCAGGGACTTGGGAACACACAGATAGTAATCTAGCCTTTGATCATCATGTGTCTGCAGTAGCGAGGTAATCATTCTATGTTGCACAACTTATAAACAAAGGTATGGCATCTAAGTCCAAGGAAGTCATTGTTCCACTGTATTTGGCATTCATCAGACCAATAGAGTACAATGCCCACTTTGGTCTGTACCTAACCAGGCATATCCAACAATTGGTACATCCACAGAGCTTCCTCACTAAAAGAATACAGGGTGCAAGAAGTATGTCATATGCAGACCACCTCAAGGCCCTATCCCTGTATTCTCTCTCCTACAGGCTTTTGAGGGGAGATCTATGCCCGACTTGCAGGGTATTGTCAGACACTACTCTGATAGACCTCCTGCATATCCACAAAACAAACAATACCAGAATTACCCATTCAAAAGACTTAAACCTTGACTGTGATATAAATAGGACGTGCTGGAGAGATAGGTATGTATCCCAGAGATTACCCAGTCTATGGAAGAGGCTCCCCATCCATGTGAAGCAGAGTTCCTCCCTAACCCAATTGAAGTGCAGCTTGGAGAATTGGATGGAAAACCAGAAATTCATCACTGGGTTGGCACCTATGTCTCTAATGGAAACTGGTAACCTGTAAATGATTCAGCTCACAGGCCTATGCTTACACTTATCAAGGCTATCAGAACTTGCCAGAGATTTGGGATGCATGGCTAGGCTTAAAAAGGCCCTTGTTGTCATTAGCCTAGTAAACACCTATGAACCTATATGTTTAACTACAACAACCTATTCTGATAAAGGTTTAAGTGTAATGGGGTGGGCAGAATTTTAACCAGGGCCTGAGCAAGGGCATAGACAGTGACTGCATAGGTAGTTCCTCAGGAGGTTTTCGAGTAGAGTGGAATTTGTTGAACAAAAAATGGTTTGTGGGATGCTATTCCAGATTTTGGAGATGTAGTTGGAATATATTGAGTCTCCAGCACTATTATTAGATCTGGAAGAGATTTGTAGTAATGATTTATTTGTGCAGTGAAGGGCTCAAGAGTTAGTGTAAGTTTTTATCAGCTGTTGGAGGGCTGTTTTTTTTTTTTCTGGCTGGTGTACCAGTTGGTGTGCAATGTTAAGCTGAGTGAAGGTTTAATGGTGGGGTTCTTCTAGCCAGTTAAATTGCTTTAAGGTTAGGTAGTGGTGGGTCCTATTAGGGGATTTGGTAGCATATTTAGCTACTTTATTGTAGCAGGTTTCAAGTCTAACTGGATCGGTTTTAAGTTGGTGAAAACTGGGGAAGCATACAGCAGTGTAGAAACCAGGAGAGTTCTAGCAATAGCTTGTCTTGTATTAAGAGTTAGAAATTGTTTGATTCTGTAAAGTGAGTCTAACTTCATCTGTGTTCTTTGATTACCTGAGCAATGTGCATGTCAAATTTCAAATTTGTTGTCTATGGTGACTCCTAGTAATTGTGCTTGCGATACTGTAGCTATTGTGGTGTAGTTGGAGGAATATACCTAGAACACAGATTAGGAGTCTAGAAGTTTGCCAGGGGAAAGAACAATTTTTGTTTTACTTGGGTTACGTATTAGTTGAGAGTCTGTTAAAGATTCTACAGCAGTGAAGGACTGTTGTGGGCTACTTTGAGTTCTTGTAGTATGGGAGCTGCACAAATTAACGTGGATTTGTCAGCATACTGAATAATGGAGGTAAGATGTGTAGTAGTGTGAAGTTTATTTGTAAAAATAATGAAGAGTAAGGGTCCAATAATGGAACCCTGGGGTACCCCCATGGTGACAGGAAGGAAGGGCAACAGATCTTGCTGCCATATAACAGACTACCAATGACTTGTTAGGTAGCTGCAAAACCAGGCAAGTGATGAGCGACTCAGTTTATAAGTGGCTAGCTCGGTGAGGAGTTTGTGATGGGACATGGTATTGATGGCTTTTGATGGGTCTAAGATGATGGAAGAGACAAGTTTGTCTTCATTTTTGAATTGATTTATTGCATTACTAAAGCTTAGTAGACCAGTTGTGGTGCTGTTATTTGGGCAAAAACCATGCTGTATGTTAGATAGAAGATTGTGTGAAACAAGGTATCCTATTAGCTGGGTGTATAGACATTTTTCTAGGACTTTGGAGAGTGGATACAAGACAGCTATGGGTCAGTAGTTTAAGAACTCTATACAATTTCCCTTGTGAGTAGGCGATGGCTTCAGCACCTACTTTAAATAATTCAGTAGGTAATTTATCTGCAGCTAGGGTTGCTGTTTTAAGTTTACTGAACAATTTCTTAATGGTATTGATTTGGATGGGTTTGAAGTAGAATAGGTTCTCAGCTTCGTTGTGTGGGAGTGGGGTGGATGGAAGGGTATTGGAGCGGCCTTAGGTCAACTGGTGCCCTAGGCAAAAAGGTTCCATGGATCCCCCCACCACACCACCCAGTGCCCCCATCCTGGTCTACTTACACCAAATAAATACTGTAAAAGTGCCCCTACTAGAGCGGCGCCCTAGGCGACCAGCTAGTTGGCCTATGCCTAAGGCCGGCTACCGTATTAGCTGGTGACTTCATATCAAAGGGGGGCTGCAGGAGACAGCTGAATAGGTGGGGCCAATGTGAAGGGGTGCTGCCAACTAGAAAGGGGAGAAGCTATGCTCAAAGCCACAAAAACTGGAACTTTAATTAAATACCCTGTGTGCCAAACCATCATTATGAGAGTCCAATCAAGACAAAATGAAATGTAGAAGAAAAAAATAATTAAATGCGTTGGTTGCATAACAGCTTACTTAATATCAAGACGGAAACAAGAAGGTTGTGAGGCATGAAAAAATAAATTACTTTTTAAATACATTACTGGAATGCCAGTCAAAATCAAGTACAAGAAAAACAAGCAGCACTCAACTCAAAACACTTGCCCTTGCATTGCAGTTCTAATTCTAATTTATACTCAGCTTTATAAAAGTACCAAGTAACATGCTGAAAGTAGCAATCTCTGTGATACCCCCACTTGTAAAAATGTTTCTTATCAAAAAAAGACCTGCTGCCTGACAACAACTATCTACTTGTTTCATGGGGAAACATGATAAAAGTAAAAACTGAACAGCAAACAAGAAACAAGCTCAATATAAATTGCTTAAAGGATTACTGCACAGGTTATGGACCACACAAGATAGACTGGCATTCTGTTTAGTTTATGGGTAAAGCCTGCAAAGATGACTGCAAGTCTCCAACAAAGGTAATGAGCTTCTTAAAATACTGTAATCCTGTCCTTTAATACAAATACTGTCATATGCATTTCAATACCAAAGGCTTAAACATTATCTAGTTATGAAAGTATTCTCTACATGGCAACAACGAAAAGGCTTTCAATGTCGGTAATTCTTTAACATTATGCTTATTAAAGCTTACTTGCATCTTACAATTTCAGACAATTTTACCTGATGGTCATGAAAGCATTGCTACACAGAGCAATGGACATTTTCTGAATAATAAGAAGCATAAATCAACAGTATAAATATATGATAGAAAACCAGAACATTCTGCAAAATCAAGCAAGGACAGATGAAAAGCCACTGTAGTACTTGTGTCTACCTTGGATGGGGGAGGGGGGATACTCTGCACACTTACACTGCATAACTGCTCCTTGCCTTGCTTGAACATATCCAGAGTCACTACATGAGGGAGTGGGTTGCAACAAGTATGTCACAATTTGAAATGTCTCTGGCTGACTGTGATGGCCCTGACACATCTTATATCATAACTCTCAACCTCAGAGCAAGAAATCTGGACAAAGCCATACACAGAAGTGGGACTTCTAAACTTTGTAATAGAATAGTAGGTCTTGCATTAGTATGAATTTTCTGAAGGGTAAGAAATCTGAAACAGAAATGTCTGTCAATTTTTTAACTTCAATCTTTAATGATTTGCCACTAATTTGCTAGAAAACCACAATTTTATGAAAAATGGACCAAAAATATAATGCAAAAATATAAAATAGCCACACAGTACAGCTGGGAAGCTGTCAAAGAAGGGACAGTTTTAATATTAGTACTGTTAACTTGAGCAGCTGACAAAATAAACAAATCTACATGCATTTTGAAATAAAAGTAATCTATAACTCTGATTATTACAGTTTTTTTATTAATTGTAAACCCTCCATGTTTTCTTCCAAAACTGCCATCTTGTGGAGGGATTATTAAAGAGAGAGCAACATTTTGAGCCAAAATCAGGGACAGCTGAGAGGTTTGGATATGCCCAATTCTATAAAGCAATTTATTTGCATGTACCTCTCAACCTGTTAATGCAGGAATTCTGGACAAGACCAGATATATTGGGGGAACATACAAAGTATACTAAAAATTGCTATTGTATAAACTTAAATTTAAGACTTTGTAACACCACCACTGCAATTCACCACCACGACAATTCAATCATTCAAATCTCTTAAACTCCAAAGCGTACAAGTGATTTGTTAAAAACAAATAATTTATTAAAAGAAGCAAATGCTAAAATAAGGAAAAATAAGATCCGATAAGCGCTTTCAGCTATTCAGCCTTCATCAGATCGTAAAGCTTTTTTCAATTTTAACATAGTTAACAGGATGTCGGAAATGGGTGAATGATTGGCTAAGCTTTCCTTTTTAAATGTTAAAATTAATGAAGGCTGAAGTGCTTATCGGATGTTATTTTTTCTTATTTTAGCATTCAGTTCTCACCATAGCTCTCAAACCTTAGCACAAAAATCTTGGACGAAGCCAATAATGGGGGAATACAGTCCCAAAAATAGGGACAAATTTCATATATTCATCTTATAAACTTAGACAATTGGTAGAATAAAATGCTTTGTGTTACTATGTACTTTCTGAAGAATATGAAGTCTGAAATTCAAATACCTGTCAATTTTATTTACTTAACATTTGTTAACCAATAAAGTCTGACTTGGAACAAAAGCCAATTTTCAGCAGATGCCCAGGAAGAAATACTGCAGATACACGTCTTTGTAACATGGGAGAACAACAGAATAAACGCACACATAAACACAGCAAGGACATGCAGACCTCACACAAAAGGCACCCCAGCCAAGAATCAAACCAAAAAACCTCTTGCTGTGAGGCAACAATGCTACCACTGCACCATGAACTATTCAATGAATTAAAAATTCATAAACCACAGATTTTATGAGGAACAGAATAGAACAAAATATGAGGCAAAAATCTGCAAAAGTTTCAAAAATGGTGGTGGGTAGAGAATTCAGGCTCTTGTTACTTGAACCCAGGGGTACAGAGTTCAAGGCCAAGGTATTCTCTAAGCACCACCAGCAGGTATCCTGAGTTCTCTCTACAGCCACCAACATAAATCAACTGGGTGATGAGACACACACAGAGACACACACACACACACACACACAGAGACACACACAGAGACACACACACACACACAGAGACACACACACACACACACACACACAGAGACACACACACACACACACACACACACACACACACACACACACACACACACACACACACACACACACACACAGACACACACACACAGAGACACACACACACAGAGACACACACACACAGAGACACACACACACAGACACACACACACAGAGACACACACACACAGACACACACACACACAGACACACACACACACAGACACACACACACACAGACACACACACCTGCAAGATAATCCAAGCTGCTATCTCGACGTTCATGATGGAACTGCAAATAACATGATCCAAGCTGCTCTCAGAGCGCTCATGATGTACCAGGCTGCAAATAACATATGGCTGAAAATAAGCTGTAGATCGTATCTTGCATTCCTGCTGGAGTGCATACTTCTGGTTCCTGTTTCCAAATGTTCCAAGACTGCTAACCTTGCAGTCTGATCCCCTTCCAGTATATACGGTTAGCACCGCATAGACTTCTGGGGCATCAGCAGTCTGCGGACTTCTTCCTAAATCTGGACTGTTAAGGCAGCAGTCCAGATTCACTTTTCTATGCAGCAGGTTAGGAGGATTTGGATTGTACCACTGTGGTTCACAGCTGGGAGGGGCTGTAGTCCTGCAGTCCGATATCACGAGCCGCCACTGGGTATTCGTATGGTGTTTAGATAAAGGGTAGACTTTGTGAAGGTGTTAAATTATGAGGCAGTGCTATCCTTGCTGTTGGGACAGATGGGATGGGCATTTGTTGGCCAGGCTGGAGTAGCTTTTTCATGGAGGACCAAATTTTTTGTGGGTTATTTTGGTTTTGTTCTTTTGAGTCAGTGTATTACTTTTTTTTTTTTTAATCATCTAATTTGATTTATTTTTTTTACTTCATTTCTAAGTGGTCTGTATTTTACTAGATTATCTTGGGTTTTGTGGGTGTGTCAGTATGACCAGGCCTTTGTCTCAATTTAAATAGGTGCTTTATGTTTGTTAGCCATGGTGCATAGTTGGATTTCACTCTAATGATTTGTAAGGGGGCTAATTTGTTAACAATGTTGAGTAAAGTGGAATTAAAGTTATCTACGGTTCTGTCTAAGGGTAATGTTTTGAGTGGGGTTTAGTTACAATTACGTAGCGTATTGAGAAAGGATTTAATGTTTAAGTGTTTGTTATGGATTTGCCAGTAGGTTACATTTCTTAGAAGGTGCACATGTCTGTAAAGATATGTGGGGAAGTGGTTAAATCAGCTTCAATACACAGTTCAGGGCAGTTTAGGAATTGAACACCTCTACAAATTTGTAGCAAGCATGAATTGAGATAATACATATTTTTGGACAACTGGCAAATATGTATACCTTTTCTATAATTGTAAAGTAGCCCAATCAGGCCTTCTGGGCAAAAGCAAAGCTATGATAAATATACAATTAAAAACTGAATTATAACTGAAGATATGTGAAGGCTGCCCTCCTAGCTAGAATTTTGTAGAAAATTCTATGTCATTGCATATAAGAATGTAATCCACAGGCTTGTCTTATTAAATGTAAGAAAACTGTGCTAAATGTTGAACTTCAAAAACATAACCACAGTGCACTCTGCTAGAAGAAAGCTGATAAATCATGCATTGTATTACTGATCTCAAAGCTTGGAGACAATGTCTTGACTGAGGAATTACTTATATTGTTTTGAGACCAGAGCCAACTGTTAAATTTTACATATATAATGTATTTTATTGCTGTAGTTTCCTGCCCAGGTGCAAGATCAAAGAAATGTTAAAACTCAGAGTTTCTCTAGCCTGAGAATCAGAGAAGACTGATGTAATCTAAAATGAGTCAGCAGCACTGTATTATTTTCAAGACTTTCTGACAGAGAGAGAGAGTGAGAGAGGGAATCAGAGCATTTTGGATTTTGTCTAAAGTAATGACCACTCACCAGCACTTGCTTTGCTCTGTCGGCAAGTAGGATCTTAGACTTCAGTGTTTTTCTTCAGAAATAGATAGAAAATAGTATGTTTAGACTAGATGTTTTCTATATTTATGTCAAATTATTCTACAATAGTATTTTAAGTATTTTCCTGTGCTGTGATCTCTGAACTCTTGACTAGCATTGTGTTGAATTGAGAAGAGCTGTCTTGTCTTTATTTAATATTTTTTTAACCTTTCAACTGTGGCTGCTTTGTGTAGAGATAATTTAAGCTCTAGAGTACATTGCATGTATAAAGTGATACTGTACAAGGCCACTCCAAATAGTCTTGCTGTTCATCCACTTACTATTTGGATAATACTGCACAGTATAAATCAGACACCCTTTGGTAAGAGCCATTTTAGCTTTATAGCTATCATGTAGTTGATAAAGAGTAGTTGGTGGCAGTGATTACTGCCTTATAGCCTGGCAGAAGGGGGCATAGCTGGAGAACCTGTACCAGCCTTCCCGAGGAGTGTCTGTGTGTCTGCATATAAACACCATCTCAAAGTGTGTGTGTGTGTGTGTGTGTGTGTGTGTGTGTGTCAGCTACGTGGCAGGGACACGAACAACTGGTTGGACAGAGTGGGCACTGGAGGTTTTGGCTTGACTACTCGGCTAAGATCTGTACCCTATAATGTGCCAGTGGGGAGCTGCTAATTGAACCTGGGTTGCCTGGGCCATAGCTAGGGCTTTACCCACTACACCATGGTTCTGGCTAGCTCATAAATAATCTTATGCTCCTAGAACTGCAAAGTTTATTTTATTTAAAAGTTTTGTCAAGAATGTAGGTTGGATTGATCCTTTGGTACCTTTGCAACCTTGACTTCGACCACATGCACAATACACAAACACAGTTTAACAAGGAGCACATCAAAAAAAGGGTAACAAACATGTAACTGGATGCAACACATTTCCCAAGTTAAAGGAATGCAGTCATACCCAATGAATTATATTAAGACAAAAACTACACATCCCTGCAGACAGACTTGCACAGCATTACTTGTCACTACTGTTGCATTTTTGCATTCTTCCGCTCCCCCCCTTCTCAAATTTAGTAGTGCTGCCTACACCAAGTGCCTTGCTCTTGTGTAATTCTGCAGTGTGTCGAGTTGAAGTCTGTATCTACTTAAGGTGTGTATTCCTGATCACCTTCTACCAAATTACAAATATCCAATCACCACGCCCCCCTCACCACTCTGTTAACAGTGCTCTGAAATCCGCAGTTCTGTCTTCCCTTGCAGTGCCTCTGACAAGTCTACTCATTTTCAAGCCATTCTGCAATATTTTGATATCAATTGTCTTTTTTCACTGCCATGGACAAGCAAATTCTTACATGTATCCTGGCTTGTAGTTTCAACTGTCCTCTCATCACTTTGGTTCTACATAACCCCTTAGTTAAGCATGAACCCCAACACTATCCCAGCGCAGACCTAGTCTTCACTCTTCACCTTACTTCCCCATTTTCTCTGCTGAAACTTTCCAACTAACGTGGCTCTCAAGAGCATGAGAAGTGTGGTGTTCTCTCTCTGCTGCCCATCTCAGCAGCTCCCATGTACCACCCTTTCTCGTCTATGTAATAGATGTTGCTCATTGTTTCTCATTCTACTTTTCCATTTCTCCTGTTCCATTTTAATCCATTCCCCACAATTGCATGCTGCCACATCCTTCTGTCCGATTAAAGTATGCTGCCATTTGTTAGCTCATCCATTCTTTTTGTTCTTTTGTTTTAATTGAGCATGACAAACTGCCAGCAGCCAACTCACATGCATAAAACACTACAAGTGAACTTTCATTAAATGGTATTTATATCCAGACCAGTCAGGGCAAAATTATCCCATAGATTATTCCTGATTTGACTGTACATCATTGGAAACACAAAGGCAGAGTAAAATTACATGACTTTTTCTATTGTAGCAGGTAGTTGTACCAAACAAGACTCCCATTACAAAACTGTCATCATGAAGTTTCCATTTTACCATGCTATACAAGTGATGCATCAAAGACTATGTTCCAAATTTGAGGAAATTTTAAGATAATCTTCTTAGCAACAATTTTCTGCAAAGTGGGTATTTTGCAGAGTGCTGCCATATAAAAGTCAGTATAAACTTAGAGGGTGAAATTTAACTTTCCTTATACCGATGATTAATAGTTTTGAAAGACTAAACTTTTTATTCATGGGTCACGCTTTGCCTTCCCATAAGTTTTGGTTACATGATTTTGCACCACTTTCATATTTTCTCTCTCTCTCAAATACTCTACTAGCACAATTCTGCAGTCCCTAAATTCAGACTGACCATTTCTCTGCTTGCTTTGTCCTAAAGCTATAGATTTGTTGAGTTTACAGGAATTTCAAAATGCAGTTACATTTCTGCTGGTAGTAACACTTCTGGGAAGATCTTCAACCATGTATTCCTTGATTTTTGACAATTTATTATTCCAGTGACAGCCCTTGAACAGAAAGACAAATAGTGCATAAGAAAGGCAATTTATAAAGAAATTAGTGAATTCTCTGTCATGCATGTTTTTCAGATGTTAAGCAGTGTCCTTTAACATTCATTTTCTATTGGGTGACAGCATTAAGTAATGATCAATGGATTTTTACCATGAGGATAAAATATATGCTAACCCTATAGTTCACATTCTTTTAGCACAACTCAGTTACAGGTTTGCTAAATGGTAAAAGTATTCATTATACACACCAGAAAAATATACATCACAAACTGAAAAAAGCTAACCGATATCAGTTCAGTGAAGTACACAATATCAGAAAGCAAAACTCTTTTTCCCTTTATTTTCTAGGACTGTCTTCATCAAATCCACCTTTCAAATCTCTAACTTCTGCATATATTTCCAAATTTATTCTAAATGCCAAGGTTTGCATTTGCACTTGCCTCTACACAATTGACCTTTTTTAACTTGGAGAAAATAACCACAGTAAAAAATGCTTTTGAAGATAAGGAGCAACATAAGTGATGGAAATGTTGTGCAGTGAATCAACATGGGGTTGTACTAAACAATACAAGAGAATAAGATGAACAACCTAGCAAGGAACAAAAAGATAAAATGCAAAGTGAATGAGGTTGAGCAAGAGTTTATGGCCCTACACTAGAGAAAAAGAACTGAACAGCCTTTTGGCTAAATATTAAATAATTATAACACAGAAAAGGGGAGGGTGACAGAATAAACAGAGGAAGTAAAATTTCCAATATAAGAAAAGTGGAAGATAAGAAAAAGCTTGTGGGTCCAAGTGGCCAACAGAATTAGATAATGCAATGGCATCTCTTATTTGGGCTTCCCAAAAATGTTGTGGGTAGATCGCCTTTGGAGGTGAAGTACATAAGGAAAGACTTGTATAATTAGTGAAAGACTGATGTACAAATGAAAGTGAGATTGATGAGGAACAGTAAAACAAGAAATTCTGGTAAATTTAAAGAGTCATGTATAAGGAGAAAAGGAAATATGCACATACAAGTAAGGGACGAGTGTGCAAAAGATGAGGGACATGTAGATATTTCACAGTAATATGACAGTATGGCATAAGGGCAATAGAAGCGTCACCTTTTTAGTTGGCTCTCAGATGCCACAGAAAGTTGCACTTAAGCTTGACAACTCCAGCACAATCATGTCTCAGATAACGACCTGTTTATGTCTGGAGTCAATGAGGAAATAAGAGTTTGAATAAGAATATTTGCAATCCGGTTTAAGCTATCCAAAGGGGGTGGATTGTGACCCAAGTGCCTTGTATGTCGTCAGTCCCTACCAGGATATTATACTCAGATGAAGAGGGACTCAAAGCTTTATATCAAAGGGAACAAGCTTATGACATGGGTAATATAGCATGGTATCTCAAAAAATAAAGTTAATGTGGGTACTGTTTAGCATAGAGCCACACTGAATGGCAATATTGAATTGATAGTGCAATCTGTGAAATGGAATGGTGTCATCAGAAGTGAGATTTTTATGAGGGGATACCAGAGGCATGTCTTCAGAAGGAAAAATATCAAACTGTGTAAAGGATGACGTAGCTTCTCAGAGTGTAATCTGAAAACACAGCACCGATTGTTTGGTCTGGGAACAAGACAGTTATCACATACCACACTTTGCCAGAATATATGCATTAGATAAATACAAAAAATAACTAGTTAACTTCTTGTTAATCAGGGTACAGTAATGATCCACATGGGCCTTTTCCAGACTCAGCCCCAGAGGTATGGCTGAATAACTGAATTGTCCCCAGCAACTCAGTAAGCAAATAGAAGCTTGGTGAATTAAATCCTGAACAAGAGGAAGCAGCTTGTCAACACCTCATAGCCTTATTATTCTGTACCAACTGCCAGAATATTTTTCCTGCAACCAGTATACTTGTGCGTCATACTTGAAAAGGGAGAAGAGAATAGTGCTAGTGCCAGATCGAGTAAAGTCAGTATATTCTTGAACATACTGCAGCTTTGTACTGCATGGTCTTGGGTGCGGATTAATTACATCAACTGTAAATCATTCCCAAAAATAAATTTCACTGTTATTTCCATGTCTTGAATTGCCAGTCCAAATGATGCAAGATAGACTTACAATATTTGAAAGACAGGAGTAGCATGCATATCCCAAAATCTTTCATTTGATTGGTGCGACCATCCTGTGGTGGAACACCAAGCCTATGGTTGTCTCCAGTGTTCCTCTGGAGTGGAGACTAGGGTAAGCACGTAGGTATGTGTGCCTACAAAACAGACAGAGTGAACAATGGACGCATGGACAAGCTTCTGTGGAGGTGGGGCAATACACTGTACATTGCAATTGCATACCTGTCCCTCAGGCAAGAACAATTAGTTCCTAAGGAAAGTATGAATAGTGGGTAGATTATTAAAAAAAGCAACTAACCTTGGATGGATGCACAGACCTGCCAATCCTACAGATGCCTATGGTCTTGGATAAGCCCCACAACTACCAGAACAGCCTGCAAGTGGGACAAGGAGATGGCTGGTAGACCATGTGTAGGCAAGTTTGCTGTACTGGGGTCGTACTATGAAATACGGGAAGAGGAGGAAGAATACAAAAAAAATCCCCTTCATCTACTTGTTAAATTGATAATGCAGAAAGGAGAAAGGCAGTGATTTAGCCGCATGCAAGTTGTAAGCACGTATGCGCTACATTTAAATTAATATAAAAGGTAAGTGAGAATAGTGAAAAGCTTGTGCTACTGAAGATACTAAGGATAATAAAAAATGTAGGGGAAGTTGAGAAAGATTATTTAAATTAAGCCCTCCATTATAGGGGGTAGGTACTATATGCAAAAATCTGAGCAAGACTTAATTAGCATCAACTTCTCTTAATTTGACTGCTTCATAGTTCCTACCAAAGTGGAGGAGCTGATAAGGGATGAAGTGACTTAGGAGAAGCAGCTTTAAAGTGGTGTATAAAATAAGGGAAAGTTATTTTGGAATACGTTTCTGACTGATTAAATAGGGGAGAATGGAGGGGTTTAGCATAAACAGCTGTGAGGAGTATATTTAGTCTTGGAGATGCCCCAAATTTGACAGTTCTACCCAGACTAAAGGAATGGGGCTCAATATACAGGAACTGAAGAACTGAAGAACTGAACCTAGCACAAGTGTAGAGCAGGGGTTATACTGGGGGCACCTGACATCAGGTATGAGCATTACTGACTTTTGAACATGTGAGCAAAAACATGCTACAAAAAGGGACTGAGCATTTATTGCTTATGCAGGAAGTCAAACTAAAAAATAAAACAGGAGTAAGATGTGTCATCAGGATTGCCCAGAGATGGGCTACGAGCTAGGGGAGACTAAACATTTGTGACTCTTACTGAGAATATTGATTATCCCCTGTGGAGGTGAGGAGGAATAGTTCTAGGAAATGTATAGCCTGAAGGTGTACAAGAAAGGAAAAAGGAATGGAAAAAGTGGGAAAACATATATTTTCAATTAAGATGAAACTTTATTTATTCATATTTTGTTGACGGGGAAAGTCCACTGGGTCAAATAACCCATTTCAATGGAATCCTGGGGAGAAAACCTCCACAAAACACTTTACAATAGCAAGAAGCATACACATTTTCATTGTAATGACATATGATAATCACAGAAATACAGGCATTTACAATATAAAAAAGGTCACTCATAAGAATAGTCACAGTATAGACATTTTAGATAACAGAAAACAACAAAGTGGAAGTGCAATCAGCAAGAGTCAAACCAGATTTATTTGCTTGCTATAGGATTAGGTTTGCATTTGAGATAGTAGCAGAAATATTGTATAGACAAGGATGGAAAGGTTTTATGGTGGGGTGAAATTTTTTTACGAGAGCAGATGGGGTGGTTTAGATAATTTTTTTAGAGCAGATTTAAAGGCTTTTAGTGAGTCAAGTTGAGTGATGTGCGAGAGAACAGCATTCCATAGCTTGGCAATGCTGTGGTAGTACAGACATTCATCAGCTCTTTCATTAGGTTTTGATACATTTAAGAGATTCTTAGTGGATCTAAGCATGGCTGAAAAATAGAATGGAGGGCAGGGCAGCTATTTGGTTTAAATATAAAGTTGTAGGCTAAAGAAAGTTGTTTGTACTGTAGATAGTGGAGGAATTCAAGCCAAATGAGTTGAGAAATAGTTTGACAATGATGTATGCGGCTGGACAACCAGTGGCAAATTTAGCTATTTTATAACATGCTTGAAGCTTATTAAAAAAAAGAGTTGGGTGGAGGTTTGTGAATATGGGACTTCCATATAGAAGAGAGGGAATGAGTAAAATGTTGGCCAGTTTTAGTTTGCTGTTTGTGTCAAGATAAAAAGTTTACCTAGTTCGAAGTGGGTTTTCTTTATTGTGTTAATATGTTGTTCAAATGTGAGCCGACTGTCGGTAGATATACCTAGTAGTTTTGTTGAGTTTACTAGTTTAATTTCTGTCTTGTTAGGTGAGAATATTTTAAGTCCATGTTTGGTGGTTTTGTAGAGAAAAGACTAGGAACTTAGATTTTTTTTTGGTTCAATAGAAGATGAAAATCAATTAACAAAGATTTAATGGATGAAAGAAAAAGAAAAAATGTTTTGTGAGAGTTTAAGGAGGTCAGAAAAGTTATTGGAAGAGAAAATAATGGTAGAATCGTCAGCATATTAAATGAGTTTACTTTGCAATGAGATTTTTTGAATGTGTTAAACGGTACTGGCCCTAGAATGGAACCATGTGGGACCCCTATATTATTGGCTTGATATTCAGACTGTTCTGACTGTTCATTGAACCATTTGACCAATTGTTCTCTGCTTGTTGAGCAGCTCAACGTTCCAAGTTGATTTAACAGTAAAGGATGAGACACTGTGTCAAAAGCCTTTGATAGATCGAAGAGATGCACTGTCAAAAGCCTTTGATAGATCAAAGAGATGCGCTGTCAAAAGCCTTTGATAGATCGAACAGGATTTCTGATGTAGCCAGACCTGTTATCCAGGGCTTTAACTGTCAATAAAATGACAGTAAAGGTGTAATGGTACTGTGTTGTTGGACAGAAACCATGGTGGGTTGGGGCAAGGAGGTCATTGTTGGTGAGGTGTTTAATAAACTGAGCATGTATGCATTTTTCTAGTATTTTTTGATAGAGGGGAGAGTATAGAGATATGGCAATAGAAAGTTAATTGCAATTTCCACCTTTATGTAATGGGGTTATAATGGATTTTTTCCATATATTTTGGAAAGACTATTCTGAAATAGAATGTTTCATAAGAATACTGAATGGGTAAGCAAGTGCTTTGGCAGCAAGTTGTAGTTATTCGGGTGGAAGTTTATCAGCAGACAGGGAGCATGTATTTTAGTTTGGCTAACAGTTTAAGTACCAGGGATGTAAGTACTAGTTGTGAAGTGAGGAGTGGTTGCCTTAGCATTAGAAGACTTTATTGGAAGTGATGAGCGGAATGTAGTTTTCTTGGATTGAGCTGTTTAAGTATTGAGAATTTAGGTTTCTGTCACTATTTCTTAACTAGTTTCTGAATGGAAGTAATAAAAGTGGGTATTATGCAAATTGGCCATTTGTTGTAGGTTTTTGTCTGGGCAGGGTGTTAGGTTACTGGATTTAGTAAAGAGAGGACAGATTTCCAAAAAATTTGGATTGTTTTGTTGGTTAGTTGTACTGAGAAGTAGGTTAATTAGTTTTTTGCCTTATTACATAGTTGCTTGTCTCTCAAGAATAATTTTGTTGATTTTGTTAGCCAGAGAGCATGGTTAAGTTTTGTACATTTGGTACGTAATGGTGCAAGGCTATTAAGAGTGTCTAGGAAAACTGTGTTGAAATACAGTACAGCATCATCTAAATGTAGTGTTTTTAATGGGGGCTCAGTTATGAGCTTTTAGGATGTTGGTGAAAGTAGCCTGGTGGAAGCGGATGAGGTTCCTGGTTGTTTTGTAAGAATGAGTTTTGGGAGCCTGGGTATGAGTTCTATGGGTATAGCATGGAAGGTGGTCACTTAAGGTGTTTGCTAGAGTGCCTGAGAAATTTTGAAGGTGGGACACTAATATCAAGTCCAATATTGACTCAGATTGACTGGATACATTATGTGTAGGAGTAGTGATAAATTCAGTAAAGCTGTACAGGTTTATGCTGTTAGCTGGAGAGTTTGAGGTGAAGTTTTGCCAGTTTATGTTGGTGCCCCCTGGTATGAGGGTTTCTTGTAATATATTTCGGTTTAAGCAATATAAGAAATTTCAAGGGTGGGAATATTGGGGCCTGGAGGATGTATAGCACAACTATACACAGTTATTATTGTGAAGAGATGCTATTAAGAACTCAGTGTTGCCAGAGGTAGGTGCTGGTTTAGTATATGTAGTAATTGTTATGGAGTCTCTCCAAATTAATGCTACACTCCAATCTTTTTTGTGTAGTCTATCAGAGCGAACCATATTGTAGCCAGGTGGTAGAATTTCAGTGTCTGTGATATGTGGTTTTATCCAGGTCTCTGTTACCACTATAGGTGTCTGGGGTATACACAGATAGCCAGGCATGAAATTATGTAGTTTTATTACATATACTACATGCATTTATTATCAGGTGAATACTATGTTTGTCATTAATCTAGATATCAGTGGGTTGGTGTGCATGTCACAGCATTGTGATAGGGTAAACAGGAAATGTATTGCACTGTATGAGAGGTAAGATTTAGTCATGGGTTTGGGGAAGGCATAGTAAGATAACTTGAATTTGGTGTTGTGGGTGATGTATGTAATTTGGTGAAGTATATGAAGCTGCATGAAAATAAGGAGGGAGAGAAGATAATTATGTATTGTAGTTAATGCTGGGGAAGTTAGGGAAGAGGAGGAAACATATGAAACGTATAAAGACATGTGTGGGGAGGTAGCTTGGGCTATATCAATAATGTAAAGAGGAAGGAAATTAGATAGGAGATGTGTGAGAAACATGACAGGAGTAATGCGTAGAAATGTAGGGCTAAGGTTTTGAAGTCAATTGAAATAGTAGTTTATGGGAGCAGTGTAGGTGAGAGAAGAGGTTGTATGCTTTGTGTGATGTTATAGGTTGTAGAAAAGAGGAGGAGTTGTTACAGGTAGTAGAAAGTATAAATTTGATGAAAGAGGGGGTGGGTGGAATGGGGGTAGGGTAGAAGAGGGGAATGCACCTGGAGCAAAGCAGAGAGGGAATTTATTTGGTTGCGCCCACCAAGAAAAAAATATCTCCATCAATGGTATGCAAGGTATTTATGAGTGGCTTAATACAATATCTAATATATTGTGCCTTTAACAAAAATTATTATAATATATGAAACACAATTTTTAGGCACACTATGAAAAAGTTCAGCAATGAGACAGGAGTTAGGAAGGGAAAATAAGGAGAGAGAAAGAATACAAGGGTTTGGGTATTATTAATTTGAGGAAGGCTTCCACGGGAAGTAGGATAAAGCAAGTCAAAATCAAGGTACTTTAACAAAATAATGTTAGAATGCATTAGTTAAGAACTAAACAGGCAAAAGGGAGAGAGAGAGAAGTTAGAGTTTCTAGTGGCATGCTCCAAATCTGAAATAAAAAGTAATGATTTTTTTTTAATTGAATGAATAGGGACTGTAGTAGTAAGAATTCTTATATCAATGCACACCAACTGAAGGAGAAGCTGTTTGATTATTGGGAAAGTCCAAGACCAAATTAGAAGAGTTGATTAAGAGAACAAATTAGAGGACAGACTGATAGGAAAAAGGTACAAGATTCACGGAACTTTAGAAGAAACTGCTTAATGCAAGCAACACAAGTAAATGGGATTCTTTGAAAATAGTGCGTGTGATTGATAAATTGGCAGAAGATGATGAAATGGAAATGAAAAAGCAGGTATTTGTTCATCTTCCTCTGTGTCCCCAGTAATCAAGCTTCATTATGTCTGCAGCATTGACGGGCAAAGGAGAGAAAACCAGGCCATCTTAGCGGAAGTACACAATATAATTGAAGGTAATGGACAGGAAAAATGGCAGGGTACCAAATGAGGTGATAACTGGACTGAAGGATAGAAAGTGTGGGCTCAGATCAGGGTATGCAGACTGTTGGAGGAAAAGGAATTACACAGTGTGACCAAGGAGCTGCAGAACAGATCAGAATTGGCAAACGTCTACTTGAGTCAGGACTCCTGGTGATTATGAGATGAAAGAGTTGCAGACTGTTTAGCCAGGAAAGAACAGAAATAAAATGTATAGAAGACCAGAAGCAATTGAGAAAGAAGTAATTAAAGCATTTCAGATTGTTTCTTGAGAGTACATATGCAAATGTAGCAGTAAGAATGAAGGAGAGAGCAGGGTTCTATTAGTTAAGAGAACGTCTAGATTCACAAATCACACAAGATACAAGTAGAGAAAAGGCAATTGAAGGCTAATTCTGTTAAACTGTGGGACTGACTGGTCTGGAGAGGGAAAGACTAAGTACATGTGAAACTAGATATGTAGTAATGGGCCTTTTCAAAGGTGGGAACATTAGAAAACGCAGCTTATATTTAGGAGGTTATACAAGCGATTGCATATGATTTAAAGGCACATTTTAATAAAGTTTACAAACACTACAGTAATACTGCAACCTTTAGGATTGTACATTTGAGTTTACTTGACTATATCTAACTGAAATTTAAAAGCACTAAACAAAAGTATATACATTTAAGCATGAAACCATCTCTCTCTCTCTCTCTCTCTCTATATATATATATATATATATATATATATATATATATATATATATATATTCAAGTATTAGTGTTAATGAAACCAAATACCAAACTTTTTGAAGTGTGGGATGCATCTTTTACTACTCATAATTGATCAGCTGTATATTCTCATTACAATGTTGAATCAACTTGGAGAAACGGAGATCTAAAAATTTGAAAAAATTATCATTTTCTATATAATCTGTTGAACTCAGAACCGAACAACAAACTTGCTGGGCTGAAGTGTAAACTTAAGTGTGGGTGGCAAAGAAAAAATGGGTTAAACAATGTACATTTACACATTAAACAGTATAAGCTTCAAGAAAAGTTTTAGAGGCAAGTCAGGCATAAATAAGCACTAAAAGGAAGGGAATGTCATTGTTCATATTCAATATTGCAGCAAGAATTGGGAAGGCTACAGCCCCAAATATCTGCCACTCAAATTCATTGTTATTTTGTATCAACACCACCTGCATAATGTTCAGCCATACCTCTCAACCTCTTCGTTCAAGAAGTATGGAGACAATTTGACATAACATAGGAGACAAAGGTTCAGAAATAGGGAAAGATTTTAAATTGCTGCTCTTATAAAATTTAAAGTTACTAGAACAGGATTGGTCTTACAGTCCATTTTTCTGAAGGATATGAAGTCTGAAACTCACATTTAGTGACTTCAGTCCTTCCATCACCCCAGCGATTTGCCAGAAAACCACAGATTTTATGAGAAACAGACCAAAAATATGAGGCAAAAATCTGGACATTCTGTGAAAATCTGGACAGTTGAGAGGTTTGTTTTCAACATTTTCATGTGGTTACAAAAGATCTAAACAAACCAATGATCTGGTAGAACACTTTCTTGCAGCACCACAACTGTAGCACATGTGGATATGATTTGCAGCCCTGAAAGGAATTCTAAAAAAATCCTGCCTACATGATTAAATGTTTTGTCAGTTGGACTTTTCGTTATTCCTCATTTATATCATAACATATTACATGGCTATAATCATTTGTTTCACTATTTTCTTTAAGCTATATGACATTTTCTTTAACTGCCCTATTTACATATATTTTCTCCTGAACATCAATTTTCCTGTTAGATAAACAAACGGGGTTGCCAGAAATTACTAGAGGGTGCCAGTTTCATAAAGCTTGTATTAAGTGAAGCCCATTGTACTGCATTTCAAAATAAAATTGGGCAGAGAAGCATGGGTCTTTATTATGTTATCAAAAAAACATGTTGACTGAATTTGTTTTCATCCACACAAACAGCGCAGACATTAATCTCCGAATAGCTACTTCAGTGAATTTTTTTTCAAAGGGGAAAAATGCTAGACTGTCATGAGGTATTTGCCCTTTTCCCCACTATATTGCAATCTCAGAGTTGGTATATTTAGTTAGGGGGTGTGTGGGGAGCACAACCCCCACTTTGTAGGATTTGAAAGTTTGTTTTGTTTTTCTTTGACCAAAGCGATTTCTTTCCACTGGGAAAAAGTTTGCTGAAGGGATTAGTATTTTTGCTGTTTGTGTGTCAATGAAAACATTTTTGATGAACATGTTTTTCGATCACATAATACAGACCAGAGAACTTTATCTTCGGGTATCCATGAATCTAAAGCAGTATTTTATATTATACTCTGTAGTACACTCATTGGTGCTATGAAAGAAGACATAATGCTTATTTTTCTTCCCCAATGACAGAGAAGTTCAAGGCACTCATCTGTTATAAAAAAATATATTAGATACAAGATTGAATGATATATACCAAAATCCTCAGTATTTGCACTACAGCCTAACTCCATAAAAAGTCTCTTTTAAAAAAAAAAAAAAAAAAAAAAAAAAAGAAGTATAAATTAATGGCTCCTGTATAAAAAGCGTCATTACAATGCCAAATCCACACTTTTTTCTTCTGTCAGTATATGCTGTATTTCACTAGTACAAATTGAAAGATTTAAAATACGATGACGCTGCTTAAGACACTATCAACTAAAATTCAGACGGGATATAAAAAAAATGTTGAGTTTCTGCTTAATGTATAGCAAGAGATATTACCATAAGTCAACAGTAAGAAAATCGGGGGCGTGACCAAGATGCTGATCTGGTAACAGCACTTTCTCTCAGCTCTCTTACCTTATTTACTATTCCTGGCAGGAAATTTATGAAATAAGGAACAATTTGAAGACATTTTTAATACTAAAATCTTTATATCACCCTGGAGCATCTACAGAAGAAACTTCATTGACTGTCTTTAGATATTTCCTGTCAAATTAAGTACTGGAAAAACAACACTACAATCAGCTATACATCATGACTCATCTTAAGAATTTAGCTCAGGACTTCAATCAAAAAGTAACTGCACTCACTTATTTCTAATATTCAGGAACTCAATCAAAATTGATAAGATGGATAACAAAATAGATATTTTCAAGGAGAAATGTTCACAACTTCAAGAAAGTTTTACCTAGAGAAAGGGCAAATTTCACTTATGGAACAATCATTAAAGACATTGACTCAATATTATTAACAGAACAACATCAAACAGAATTCTTATTAAAGCAGAATACTTATTTAATAGAAAAACGTGATGATATGGAAAAATGAATAAGAAGAAACAACATCTGGATATATGGTTTACCAGAGAAAACAGAAGGGGGCAACATAATAAACGTTCTTACCACTTTGATACCGGATATAGTGAAATTGCCTAAAGCCCTTTCATATGGAACAGAATGTGCGCACAGGTCATTAACAGCCTCTGGTAATACTTCTTTAATCAAAAATAAGCCAAGATCCATTATTGAGAGACTTATTCTACCCAAGACAAAGATCTTATCATAAGAAATACCTGGACAAATTCACCCATCAAATAGGATTATTCTGCAAAAGTGTTTTCCAAAAGAAAAGAATTCTTACCAATAATAAAAATCCTAAGGAAGAAACAACTGAAAACTTATTTGTTCCCAGCAAGATTGAGAATCTTTCTCCCAGAGGGAATAAAAATCTTTGAAACAGTGGATTCAGCAATAAAATCTCTCCAACAACTTACTAACACGAAGAATCTATGGAGTGGACAAATAGTACACCAAAAAGGAATGCAGAAGTAAGCAACTGGAAGACTGTTGAACAAAAGAAATAAAACTGAAGGACAAATAAACAAATGTTTTTACAGGATGTTAAAACACTGAGCAGTGATTTCAGATTAACCAGCAAAAATAAAAAAATCCACTTAAAACAGGTATGCCTTTATAGTTACTATTTGATTTATAAGTAACTGAACAAATTCAGTCCTAAAGTCCTTCATTATTTACTTCTATACTTTTTTGATAAAACATACAAGATAATATAGAGAGATTTCCATATAGAAAACACTTAGGGCATTAACAATTAGAAATGTACTTCTATTGACATGCAAATATTTTAGATACAATCATGATAAATGCCTACTTAATGTTTAGATTAATATTACATGCCCTTCCAAGCAAAGACAAGTTTAAATATATGTTTTAAATATGTTAAGAAAAGAAAAAGGCAAAAAAAAAAACATTCATAGGAATGAGCAGCTAAATATTTCTATTAATTCTATGTTCTGCTTTTCGGAATGGTTATGAAAGTAACTACAACTGTCATTTTTTTTTAAATTGCAAACCATACACAATAGTCACGTGAACTTTACCTTGGTTATAGAAAGAGGAAAAAAAATCACTCTTTCCTTCCCCGCCTTGTTCTCAAGCTATTTACAATGTTTATAAACCATCACTAGCATTACAGACATCAAATCCAGACTGAAACGTCTCTTTGCTTATGTACATTGTCCTTTAAAAAACAGCATCATACCATCATGAAGCAGAGACGAATAATCCGGAAATGAGCTAGCTTCTTAAAGCAACAGCTCTGTTTTCATAAGCACTTATTATATCTCTAGTGATGTATTACACTCTGCACAAGTAAATTTAATTGGTCCTTTTGTTGGCTATGGTGGGGAGGAAGGGAGTTCAGTCTTCAATTTGAAAAAAAAAAAAGAAAGAAAAGGAAAAATGCGTTTGTCTGGCCATCTAGTGGAGTGCCCTCCATCAGTTTCAGACCTTTGAACATGTTGGCTTAAGAAGTGTAGCTTTGTTTTTTGTCTTCCTGTTGGTATCTCGCCTTATCCACTTTGCCTCGCAGATGAGCAGATGTTTGTTGACGGGACTGGCTTTGCATAAGACTGCAAGTGTATTCTTCTTGTATTGTATTTTGGACTCACTATTTCTTTTTGACTGCTTTTTAATTAGAAAGCTGAGAGTATTGGACCCACTGGGCCGCGGATGTGACTGTTTCTAATCTAACATGTTGCCTCCAGTTTAGCCAGACATATTTTTATCTAAATTTTATAAGCTGTACATTTTCTGTTGGGAGTCTTTTGGCAACTACAGCCACTGGTATGTGTGTGCATGTGGCTTCTGGCTAATGGATGCATTAGGCTCTGTGGGGCAGCTCAAGGGAGGGAGGGGAACCTGGCCCTCTGTTTGGTGTTGTCAGTTTGATGCTTTTCGTGCAGAGTCTGATGTTTTTTTTGTGGGCTTTGTGGCTCTGGGATTTAATATCTGGTGTCTGATGTGGGCTGTGGAGCATTTGATAAATGCATAAGTGTGGATTATGGCTATTGTGTTGCTCACTTTAGATACTTTCTTTGCTGTCTCTGCTCCCTTTCACAGAGGCTTTGCGTGGGTTGTTAATTGTTGAAGACTGCTGAGATTTCTGTTACTATAGCAACGTTGTGTCCTCCAATCTTGTTTTGCAACAGTTTCTCTTTAGTATTGTGGACACAAACTACTGAACATGCGCGAGTTACTCTGGGCCTCTCCCTTGCACTGTTTTGTAATTGGTTAAAAGGTAGGCAGTGACAGTTTGAATGCCAGTTAAGAAACAAAGCAAGAGAGAGATTTTCTTGAGTGTGTGATCATAGCATTCTGCTATATTGTGCTGGAACCTGGAAAACATTGCTTGTGAGACCCTGTGGTTCTGAACTTACTTCTAGTACAGTAGCTGTTTAAACAGCGTGCACTTGGGTAGGTTTTTTTAGGTTTATTAAAGTTAAACTTTTATATGTCATCCAATAGTATTTTATTTTAAGAAAATGCACATCACCTTACATCTATATATTTGTATTCTACTCTTGATGCTGCAAAAACTTTACTTTTTGGTGATGTTAAGTTTTATAGTGAGGCTTGCAGAGCAGAGGTAATACTTATTTTAGTTATATGTTTAAGTCTGCTGTTGACAGGCTTAACTATTCCTGTTAAGTAGCTTTATTTTTCTTCACTCCGAATTTTTGTAATAACAGGCTAGCAATAAAAAAGAGATACTGCCAAAAGGGCTGGATGGAGTTTTGTAAATAATATGTTAGTGGTGAATATTTATACAGAAAGCTTCCATTTCAATTGTATTAGAACTGTAATAAATCAGTGCTGACATGGTTTATGTTTGTATGTCAGGCTACTTTTTATTTTTGTACAAGAGTCTCAGGATCTACATGAGTAGTCAGAAAGTATGCCCTTTAGTAATATAGAGGTTTCAGATTCCTTGAAAAAAGAGGAAATGGCTTGTTCTAAGCCTTGCTATTTCATTGGCCACACAGGGTCTTGATACTAAACTGCCAAAATGGAGAGTTTGCTTTCCTGTACAAGACATTTGCAGTTATATCACTAGAAAGGGGATTTCTATCACCATCCCTTATAATATTATGTTCATAACAGAGATTCATATCTCCACCTTTATGTACAATAATTGCATAATGAACTGATACTACTTCATTACCATCACTCTTTATTCTTACATATGCTAATATACATTATTCGCCTATCCCTAGATTTAATATATATCTTTTAAACTCCATGAATCTAGTATAAGGGGAAAACAAAAACACAAAGCCATATATTACACTATGCAATTACTAATGGTTCTGATGGTTAAGATGTTAAATATGAACATTTTTCAGCTATGTCAAAGTACTTAGTTTCTAATAACTATTTGGATTAACAATGTTAACAATACTAATCTTAAGGAACTGGCCATTTCATTGTTGACAGCTATTGGTCATTTGACCCACGAAACTGAAAGCGCAAAATTAATTTTAGTTTACTTAGCAAGTATATAATTACAGACTTAATTGGGATGTCCATATATTAAACCCAATAGGAAGAGACATAATGGAATTACCTTGACATAGCTTAATTGATCTGATGTTTAATTTCTTTGATACTGTTTTTCTATTGATATACAGTTGCAGTCTGAGACTCTAACAACTGATTAGAAAACTACAATTTTAAATGAATTCTAAATATATGTAAACAGCAGAAATGCATTTATGATACATAATTGATTAGTTTATGGTTTTGTGAAAGGAGGAAAAAAATGTAAAACTAAAATTCAGTTAATACAATAGCTGTTTAAAGATATTAGAAGAATAAATTATTATATTTCTTCTCTGAAATATTTGCTTGAAGGGAAAATGAATGAAGTACTCTAGAGACTACATACTATAACTATCCACTTTTGAAATATACAGTTTAAAGTATTTTTTAATTAATTTATGAAATGTTTCTAATAATGATTCAAGTACGACATATTCTACCTGAAAGAAAATATTGGGGGGAATTAAAGATGTTCCTTAAATATACTCAATATTTTAATGTAGAAGGAAATATTTATTGAGAAGTTTATTACTAATATTAATTTGTTCTGTCACAATTATAAAACAAAACAGCGATATTTAAATGTATCTAAATAATTTGAAGGAGGGGAAGAATATATGAATTAACTTGAAACCCGATTTAAACTATATACTTCAAGCTTCATATAAAAGTACTGGAACATCTTTATTATGATTCAGAAATAACTATTATATTGAATGCCATGTAAACTACCAATTGATTTTGAAGTAACAATGAATGTTAATTTTGAAATTTTGCCTTTTGAATCCTGAATGGAAAACAAACATTTAAATTTAAAACATGATTACTATGCTAAATATGTTATAAAGAATTAGAGTTGTAGATAACAACATTTCTATACACATTATTATATTGTTATCCGCTAGCTGATTATTTTCTTTTAAGTTATGCAAATAATATTTTCTTGATTTTAAGGTCAAAGAGAGCTTAATCTAAAATACTATTCACGAGGAAGGTGTGCTTGGATAGTATTACTACCCAGGCAAAGAGGTACATTACCTCATAGTGATAGGAAATGTATTATACGAGTTGAAATAATACATTTAGTAGTTCATTTGTTTTTTTATAATGGTTTGGTGTCTACAGGTAAAATACTCAATACATATCTAAATATGAAATCAAAACATTTTTATAAAACAAAACCAAGAGACAAAGCTATTTCAATATACTGTCATATAAAGCAAAGTAAATTATGAAATGTTTATCCATAAATATTAATGGTCTGAATAGTAAGAGGAGAAGCTTATTCAAATATATAATTTATATAAACCACAAATAGCATTCCTACAAGAGACTCACTTGTTAGATATAGATATAAAAAGTATAAATATTAATAACTACACTGTACTAACAAGCTCTCAATATAGACAAAAGAAAAGAGGGGTAGCCATATTAATTCATAATGAAATCATATCTCGCAAAATAATCAACACCTATGATACATTTGTCTGGTGTCTATGGAATTAAATAGAAAACTATATACTTTAATAAATGTATACTGGATACCAGGAGTTGGACTAGGAACAGTTGAATTATTTATTCAAAATGATGTTTAACTAAAGGTAATCTGATTATAGCAGGATATTTTAATTGTATAACAAATGATAAAGACACGGACTCAAAGACCACAAAAAGAAAATTACCTATATCAAAGGCACTTTTCCAATTCACAGACTCAATGTGCTTAAAAGACTAAATTACTTTGCTGATCCAGACTCAGTTTATTCATTTTACTCTCATAGGTATAAAACCAACTCTAGAATATATATATATATATATATATATATATATATGGGTCTATATGACTTGGTCGACAGTTCATTTGATTGACACTCATTTGGTCGACAGTTCATTTGGTTGACAGTTCATTTTAGCATTTATATATATATATATATATATATATATATATATATATATATATATATATAGAGAGAGAGAGAGCGCGATATATATTATATACACACACACATATACACACACATATATATATATATTTATTTTAAATATATATATATATATATATATATATATATATATATAAAATGATTTAGCAACAAAAATAGATAAAGTTAAATAATAAACGGTCTACTATCTGATCATAATAGAAGTTGATCACATGCCTACAAACTCCATCACAAGAACACCCTCTTACATCACAAAATTAACAGAATTTAAAGAGTTCTATGAAAAAAAATTAAAACTTTTTTTTAACTAAATATAACAGATGACATCTCAGAAATATATATTTGGGACTCATTAAAACCATATATTTATGGAAAAGTATTATCTTGATACATTAATAAAAGGAAAACCTGGAATAAAGAAATATTAGAATTACAAGAGAAAGCTGATAAATTGAAGCTGGAAGTTCAAAAATCAAACCGATTCAGTTCAAGAACTATTACAAATTAACAATAAATATAATGAATTATTACATAAGATTATGATTAATTTCAAAAAGATGAAACTAAACTCTTATTCCACAAATCCAAAACATCAAAAACAATTAGCAAATAGGACGAAAAAATAATCAGATCCAAACAAATTAAATATATATACCTAATACTAAGAAAAAGTAAGAAAGTAACAGACTTAAATTTTTATTTATTTTTTATTTTACATTTGTTAACCGGGGGTGTCTGAGCCGAAAAGGCCCTTTTTCAGCAGAGGCCTGGAGAGAAAAGCTCCACAAAGAAAAATTACAGACACATTTAGTTATTTAGACATAATCAGTATACACACAAATTACAAGAGACATGTTTTTACAGTGGCATGCGGCACAAACAGTTACAGTGGAGAGAACAATCAAAAAAGATATTAATTTTAAAAATAAAGGTAAGTAATAGATTTGTGGTGTACAGCTGAACTTTGGAATGTAGGTAGAATACATACATAGTACACAGGTACAGTACATACATTGTAGATTAGCCAGTGTTTGTAAGATTGAAAAACTATTATAAATTGCTCTAGATTTAGAATGCATATGTTATCCACTTTCACTAGCCTGGGGAGCAATCATGGCACTGCCAACTTTGCTTGAGATGTTGCCTGATGAGGTCTTTAAAGGAGGCTTTGGATGATGTGTTTTGTATGCTAGTAGGGACAGAGTTCCATTTTTTAGCCACCAAACTACTATATAGTGCATCACCAAAGCTATTGTAGCTGTTGGTGACTTCTAGTAGTAGTTTGCTTGATGATCTAAGAGGCCTTTTGGCTGAGTGATGTTGTACTAGGTTTTTGAGGGCAGGACACTTATTGGGGAGGTAATAGATAGAATGACAGAGGCAGAGCTGATTGTAGGTTAGGAGGTTGGGCAGTTCAAGACAGTGGAGCTGTCTCAAAGCAGTACAATGATGAGTTCTATATGAGCAATTTGCAGCAAAACGGGCAATTCTGTTATAGCAAGCTTCCATTTTGCTTAGTTCAGTTTTGTTGAGATTAGTCAGAATGGGAGATGCATAGAGTAGGGTGGATAGAAGTTGGGAGCGAGCAATGGCTGATCTTGTGTTGTTGGTAAGAAATGGTTTGATACGGTAGAGTGACCCGAGTTTGGCATGTACTTTTTTAATAGTTAAGTTCAGATGACTATCAAATTTTAGGTGGGAGTCTATGGTTATTCCCAATAGCTTAGCCTGTGGCACTGTAGCAATTGGAGTAGCATTTGTGGAGTAGATAGTGAATTGACTGTTGGTGTTTTTGTTAGAACTGGTTATAATCATAAGCTGAGTTTTCTTTGGATTGAGGATAAGTTGGGCTTTGGTAAGGTAGTTTTCAACGTCAGAGAATGCTAGTTGAGTTGTTTGCAGGAGGGTGGGAATGTTTTGTGCAGCACAGATTAAGGTAGTGTCATCTGCATACTGAATTATAGATGCATGCTGTGTGGAGGTCATTTGTGAAGACTGTGAATAGTAGTGGTCCTAAGACAGAACCCTGTGGGACTCCTATAGTTATGGGCAGCTGAGGAGAGAGAGAATTTTCCCATTTCACAGCTTGGTACCTGTCAGTTAAGTAGCTTTGGAACCAGGTATGAGTGGAATTAGATAGATGATATTGGTTTAGTTTGTTTAACAGGATTTGGTGTGAGACCGTGTCAAATGCTTTGGACATATCCAAAAAAAGAGTTGACACTTGCAGGCCTTCATTTTTGAGACTGTAATATATTGGTATTCTGGAAGCCTTTAGACAATATAACTGGGATAATTCTTCCAATTCTCAAGAAATACCTAACAAAGGTATAAAAAATTACCTTGAAAATAAAATTCTCACCAGGTTAACACAAGTACAAATAGACACTATAAATCAAATACAATGACATAATTGAAATCACAAATTAAAAAAAAACTTAAAGTAAATAAAGCACCTGTCCCAGATAATATATTACCTGAAATGTTTCAGTTAATACCTAATCAGGCTATATCCTTACTTGTAAAAGTATATAACCTAGTTAAACAAGATATAAATATCCCACACTCTTGGAAATATTCATGGATATCCCCAATAATTATATCAGGCAAAGATGAGAAACAATGTTCATCATATAGACCAATATCATTATTAAATATAGATTACAAAATGTTAATGGCAATACATGTTGACAGAATCAAATATTTTCTCCCTACATTAATTCATGAAGACCAGATAGATTTTTAGGAAAGAAATACCCATGACAATCTTAAAAGAATCTCATCAGTTATCGATTATACTAAACATATAAATCTTGATTTAAACATAATTTCCCTAGATATAAACAAAGTTTTTGGTTCAGTTAACTGGAATTTTCTTACATTAGTTTTAAATACATTTAACTTCCCCATAAATTTCAATACTCTCATTCAATCATTATTTAAAGAATCTATAGCATATGTTAAATTATGATCATATAGGTCAGGACCTATATAAATCAAAAAGGGAACTAAGGAGGGTTGCCCTTTATCACCTCTGCCATTTGCATTAATAAAGACCTTTGCAAATCAAATTAGATCAAATAACAACATTAAGAGAGTATACATTAATAAAACATTAAACCTTACTTTACAACTTTTTGCTGATGACATACTTATAACAATCTCAGATGCAAATAAATCATTACAGGCATTATTCAATGATATAAAAGAAATTTCAAAAAGTCTCAAACTTATACTTTAATGAAAACAAAACAAAACTCTTATCATGCAATACCAACAAGAAATATATATAAGCAAAGAATATTGCAAATATATAGCAATAGACAAAACATACTATATTTTGGTTACTTTAAGATTTAACTGTCACTTATATTTAATTAAAAAAAACACTAGATAAAATAGAGCAAACAATATCTAACTGGAACAAATATATGCTTACAATGGGAGACAGATTATATCTTATTAAATCGATCATTTTTTTCTTAAGTACTATATATAATACAAAGTTTCTCATTGCTGCCTCCCAAATACATCCAAAGATTTAACAAGATAATATTAAACTTCTTATGGTTCCCAAATAAACCCTGAATTGCTTTAAATAAGCATTTACCAGATTGGGAAGAAGGAGGAATTCATTTACCTGCCAAGGAGATGTACATTTTAATCATCCATTGTCAAAAATATAACCTTATGGTTAAATACTCACTACATCCCTATTTGGAAACAAATACATGAACAGATCTATTTAGAACTTAAAGTCATATACAGGATTATTTAACTATCATACCATCATCCCTTATCTGGTTATTAAAAAATCACCTAGTAGGGAAAATAAAAAAACAATAAACTACCATCAAAATATAGAAATACTACCATATAAACAAAGTCCCAAATATTAATTCTTGTTTTTTTCTGACTCTACCAATAGCCTTTACACCAGCTATCCTTGATACATTCCAAACACAATAAATACATTTAAAAAAGTTCAATAAACTACTGATATCAACTAGTAGAACAAGAGAAACTATGAACAAATGATCAAATAATTAAATATGATTCATGGTTACTCCTGCAAAATTTAAGACAATATCTTATAAACAAGACAGAACAAATGCAAACAGTTAGACAAAATGTTCCTAAATTCATTGGACCTTAACAAGGAAAAGGCTACCTAATATTTATAAACTTAAGAAAACAAAAATCTATTATCCAGACACATACAGGAATTACTTACAGATAAACCACCATCCTAATGAAAAAGAGAAAAGTAATATTTTAAGATCCTCAAAACAAACATCATTATACTGGCAACTGTTTACTTGCAGATAAACAGAAGTTTCCATTTGCAAGGGAAGATCAATGTTGGAGATGCCAAATCAAAATAAGAGCCGACTGGCCTCATATTTTTTATGAATGCAAATGTCTCACTTTGTATTGGAAAAATATTAATTTTCTTCAAATTGCTTTTAATGATGATTAACAAAATCAATGATTTTATTCAACTTTTCCATTCCGGATTGTGTGCCAAAAAAAAGATTTCAAAATACATGGTCATTGATGGCAGTAGCAAGCAAAATTATCACCATTCACTGGAAAAGTACGACTTCTCCCACATTTAAGGAATTTAGAAACTGGTCTTTAACAATTGGACATATGGAAATATCTGCACTGAAGAACAGAACCAGACATATGGAAATATCTGCACTGAAGAACAGAACCAGACATACATCACTTTATAACTCTTGGATGAAAATATTAGCAATATTTGAGAAAATGGGCAAAGATCTGTGAAATAACTGTTTCTTCACAATGTTCTTAAATATAAAAAGCTTTTGCCTACATAGACACTAAATGTATATAGTTAATGTTTTCAGTTTATAGTTTATAATACTGTATATATGTTTTTTCTTTCATTTTAAATGTATGTAATGTTTGATGAATTATATTCAAAAATAAAAAAAATAGTAAAAAAAGAGCAAGAAAATCTTCTCACCTAATACTATAGGCATGCATTATTTCCAAGTCTGCACGTCCGTTTTTGTTTGCTTAGCAGATTAGTACCAAGATAAACAATAGCTCCAGAAAGAACTTTCCAGAACACATGTGCTGGCAAATTCAGTATTACATTCAGTCAACCACAGAGAGATGGGGAGATTTCATAAAATAGATGTTCAGTCATTGGCAATTTGAATGTGCATTCCAGGAACTAGTAGCATGACTTTGAGCCAATTTATAAGTGTGATGCATTAGCAATAACTGTTCAGCAAGTGGGCTAAGTTGGTATGGTTAGCCAAGAAGACTGTGGCAACTTAATTCCATCTTCCTGCTTAAGAACAACTTGTCACAGTATAGGACTTCAAACTGAATTTTTAAGGTGATGCTGGGATAATAAATTCAAAGATGTAAACTCTGAAGAAAAAAAAAGATACTGCTGTTTGAAATACTTTTATTGGCATTGAGAGAGTGTAGAAGGCTATCACAATGTAGGGTTTACTGAGGAGGAGAACCAGTCTAACAAAATTATAAAGTAGATCATCATGAACTTCAAAGATTAAGCTCACAGAAAAAGTTATGTTCTTACCATAACATTCCATCTGTGTTGTTCATCTTCATTCATTCCTGATGGGTGTCTGTTCCTTCCTTGGAATAGAGTTGGCCTTATCACAAGCTCATGCCAGCCAACTCACTCTTGAGCTAAAGTTTACCCATAGTTCCCTGCTCCCTGTTACCTCAGATAGACTTTGCCCGTGATAAGGAAAGCAGAGGCTTTAATTGAGCAGGTCCCCTAATGTGGAATTTGGGCCAAATCCAAACCTCCAGGAGCCCCTTGAAGGGGAGAAAGTGGGTGGGATGTAATGAATGAATGAAGATAAACACAGATGGAACATTAATGTAATAACATAACTTCTTTTCTGATGTTAATCTTCATTCATTCCTTACTGATGGGACAGAGTCCCTAGCTACTTATGTCCTGGGAATCCTTTATGGAAGGATGTTCTTGAGTACCATTGAATCAAAGGATGCTCTCCCCCTGGAGACCAAATCCAATTTGTAATGAGTGCTAAAGGTATGAGGGGTAGCCCAAGTTGCAGCTGCACAGATATCCATTGAAGTCCGAGTGCAAAGCAACAGAAGTCACCACTGATCTGGTACGGTGTGCTTTGACCTTGTTCGGCAGAGGAATTTTAATTATGTTGGTAGACAAAGGATATACAATTTCTCAGTGACTTAGATTAATTTTCCCAATTTAGGTCCAGAATAGGAAATGAACGACTGGTCCGATTTACATACTGATTTAGTTCTGCCCAGATAAAATCTTAATTGTCGATGTACATCCAGCAAATGAAAGCAGTATTCTCCTTTGTTTAAGTAGTTAGGAAAAAGACTGTTAGGTCAATTTTCAGGTTAGTCCAGAGTGGTGCTCTGTCCTTATGAAAGGCCATGTACGGCCATTTTATACATAAGGTTTGAAGCTCATATATGCATCTTGCTGAGGTGATGGCTACCAGAAATAGCAATTTCCAGGATAAGAACTTTATACTGCAAGTAGCAGCAGGTTCAAAAGGTGATAGAGTCAGGGATTGTAGTACTAGTGTTATGCTCCAAGGCTCACTGGGTTCTTTGAAGGGTGGTCTGATATGAGAGAAATCAAGAAAGTTTTGCAAAGATGATGGGAGATTAAGGACGACTCTTGGAATCCCATTATAAAAATTTGTGATAGCAGCCAGATGAACTCAAATGGTAGAGGCTGCTGCTCCTGAAAGATAATGACTTGATAAATAGCACAAAACCTCACTGACAGGAGCTTAACAAGTGTCTAGTTCTCTTTGCCTGGACCAAAAAAGGAATCTCTTCCACTTAAGGTAGATTTTCCTGGTGGATGGTTTATGTGAAGCTAGAAGAATGTTATGTACCAGGGAGTTAAGGTTATTCTGCCTGGCAATTACTGGAAGTGTAGAAACCAAACTGTCAGCTTGAGGTTGCATATGTTTGGGTGAGTCCATCCCTGTGGGTGCAAGATCAATTCTGGAGTTTGATCCAAAATCCTTGGTTGACATACTAAGTGAGACCAAAGGAAGGCAAACCAAACTGGTCAGGGCGAGTAGGGTGCAATGAGGATTACTCTGCTTCTCAGCCTAAGGGCCTTCTTCAGAAATTGTGGGATCAGGGAAAGGGGATGGAAAGCATACAGAAGTCCTGTGGGCCAATCGTGCAAAGCAACCCTCGGGAATCCTCTTGCGGGGGAATTAGGGTAAAGTAGTTGATGCATTTATGATTTTATGGAGAGGTGAATAGATCACAGCAAGGCTGGTCCCAGCGACTGACAATCTTCACTGCTATGATTGAATCGAGGGACCTCTAGTAAGGCAGGAGGATACATCTGCTCAGTTTGTGTGCTATCACGTTGGAAATCCCAGGAATGTGCATTGCAATCAGAAAGTGTTTGGAAGCTATTGCCCATTGCCAAATTCTCATGGCCACTCAACACAACAGGTAGAACTTGGTTCCCCCTTTTGTGTTGATTTATCAGACAACTGACATTGTCGGACTGGATAGCAACTATCCCTGATGGGAGGACAGATGGGCATGCTTGCAACACTAAAAGCACTGCCTTATTTCTAGAACACTGATGTGCAGGTTGGCCTCTATGGTTGACCAAGTGCCTTGGACTGTCATTCCCTGAAAAAGCCCCACCCTATAAGGGAAGTATACATGATCACTATGGCCCTGGGCTGAGTTGGGGAAAAGGGGAAAATACATAAGTCTTTCTATGGCTTCATGCACAAAGTTAAAACTTGTTTGCATCACCTTGTTATGCATCTCTGAAAGGACATAGGAAGATGTGAAGGATACCACTGTGTTAGTAGGAGCCACTGAAGAAACCTACGAGTCTCACTAGAGAAACTACTGTAATAGAGGATACCATTTATCCTAGAAGTTGGAGGACAGCCCGAGCTCAAACTTTGTCTCGAGAGAGTATCACCCAGAGTTGGGACCTTAGTCTTTCCAATCTGTGATCTGGGAGGGAGACTAGGCAGGATTGGGTATTGAAGGTTGCTCCTATAAATTCCAAGGTTTGAGGAGGAGTCACCTTGCCTTTCTCCCTGTTTAAAGAGATTCCTAGGCATTCTGCTAGTGTTAAGAGTGTACTTTAAGGCTGTTACCAGTAGACGCTTGGTGGTGGTGGTAAGGAGCCAATCATCTAAGTACGGAAACACACTGAATCTTTGCAGTCTCAAGCGAGCTGTTACTACTGCCATGCATTTGAACATTCTGGGGGCTGTAGACAGTCCAAAGGGCAGTGCCCGGAATTGGTAATGTTTGGCTCCCAGCTGGAAGTGAAGAAATTTTCTGGAGATTTTGTCCATTTTTATGTGGTAATATACATCCTGAAGATCTATTGAGCACATCCAATCATGTTTCTCCAAGAACCTGATACTCCCCAATGACCAAAGTGTCAGCTCCAGAACCACTGTGTCCTCTCTTTGAAGTCCTCCATGACCATCTGGAATTTTGTTTGGTTGACATACTTGTTCAGAATGCTGAGATCCAAAATTAGTCTCCAGTCCCCTGTATTTTTTTGCACTAAAAAGAACCTTGAGTAAAATTCGGATCCTATTTGGTCTAGTAGAATTTCTTGGATGATGCTTTTTTGAGACAACATTCTTATCTATAGAGCTGCTGCTTCCATTTGACTGGGTTGAACATTAGGAATTTATCTTGATGACTTTGGGTAACTATTGAATGGTTTGTGATGATCTCTCGCTATGACATTCTGCACCCAAGAATCTGTAGTTACTGTTTGTCAGGCAGGGTAGTGCAGAGAAAAATGTCCCCAGACTGCTTCCAGAGAAAAGCAATCAGCCCACTCTTCAGGAGTGCTGGTAGGGCTGTCCAGACAAAATCTCTGGACCCCTGGTTACACAGATCTCGAAGAATTAACCACTCTGCCCCGGGGAGTAAGCTCACCATGTGCATCATGGAAAGGACCTTGTGATTTCTTGTGCCACACCTTTCCAATTCCCAGAATAGGGTCTTTGGGGGTGGGGGTGGAAAACTGTACGTCCACAGCAGACAGAGTCTTGCTGTCCTTTTTACACCTGCCTAATGAGTCTCTCACTTTTGGGCCAAAAAGGGAAGAGGCTTCCACTGGAACATTAAGAAGGAAGACTTAAAAGGGTCCACAAAATCACAAAGGCACATCCAGGGGTGACGTCTCATGACAAAGCCTGAACCCGCAGCTCTAGCCACCCCTTTGGTAGCATGAGAAATTAACCACATGGACAAGCTGGGTATGGATTCTAGGGTCGCAAGCTGCAAGGCAACTTTGTTACATACCTCAGCAGAAACTGCTTCTGCTAGTGTTCTGGAGAGTTCTGAGATCAAGTCTCTCTGAAGCCTAGTAAAATGTGCCAAGTAATTCAAGGACCAAATGGCAAAAGTTGACGAGGTGTATACACACTTCCATAACCTGTCTACTACCAAAGACTCCCTGTTTGGGGGATGGACAGTCTTGCTCTCCTCGGCGAGTTCTTCCTAGTGGCCGCCACCACCACCATACCATTTATGGGTAGGCCCTTGGACCAGTGTGAACTTTCCTCAGCTAGGGATAAAATTTTGTCTGGTCTCTGGGGGATTTTTTTCCATGGTATCAAGACTCTTCCAGGCACGCTCTATGAGGAGTTGGACTAACTCATCTGAAGGCAGGGGTCACCCAGGAAGTAGAGAGTTGAGCACAAAGCCTGCAAAAATACAGACTTCTCAGAGGAAGGGTTAGTGGAATTCCAGCCTCACTGTTGCTTAAAAGATTTCCAGTACATCTCCAAAGGAGACATCCTCAGGGGGCAACTCTGGGCACGCTTCATTGAAGTCCATATCTTCGGTTAGGGACTATTCGGGGGAGTCCACGTGCTTCCACTTGCACAATCTCCTACACGATACATCTTCAGGGGACTTCTGACGAGGACTCCGAACAGAGGACACCCTGCGTTAGGTTATCCTGAAGCTCTTATGCTCAATGTCCCAATGGAGTGGCCTGTGTCAGTTGCGGTTTAGAGGGAGGACATATCTGGTATTCCGGTGCCGATGGTTTGACTACAGAGGAAGGGCCCTCTCCATCGCTTGGAAAGCTGGCCCACCTGAAGAGGGGTGAAAGCCCTAGAACAGAGGAGGACAACCTCAGAACCAGGGTCACACCCTGCCCTGATGAGCCACTCCTAAAAGGAAGCAGCCCCAAGATGACTTGATACTGTCAAGACTCCCAGAACTATAGTAGATGGTGCTGTAGAAAAAAATTGGTGTACTAGGGATCAGGGTGCCTGCAGCCCAGTCACGATCCAGAGAATGGTTCAGCTCTGAGCCAATGACCCAAGTTTCAGCTCCAGAACCATGGTAAAGTCCACCAACAGAACTGAAATAGGAATCAGTGCCGGGTGCGATACCTGCAAGGGGGCCAAAGGAAGAGAATATGCAGGAGTTCAGGAGAAAGACTCCCAACTATGGCTTGGAAGGGACTTCTGGAGGGTGCTGAAATCACTCTGGCCATTAGCAGCTGGTCCACAAGTTGCACCACATCCAATTCCGAGAGCCTCCTGGAAGATCGGGTTGATACTCCCAATGGAGAATCAAGCTATTCCAAAAAAAGGGCTATACTACTGCCCCAAGAATGGGTCTGCTGAGGTAGAGTATCTGGTCCAAGGAGCAGATTTCCCTGTCAGCACTATTGCTTTTATCAGTACCGTGTCTGGTGCTGGGGGTAGGGTTACTAAAGACAGCACCAAGTGCATGGTTTCAGAACAGAAGTCGGCACTGTGGAGGGCAGTTGAGGCCCCAGAGCAGAGGTTGTTGGTGCCAATTTTGGAATTTTTGGTTTGGGTTCAGACTTATCACCAAGAGGTGAAGGAGGAAGAGTGACTTTTTTTTTTTTTTTTTTTTTTTTTTTGGAGAGAATGAGCCCTCCGACCCAGAAATATCCTCTGAAAAGGAGTGTTTTTAATAGGCCTTTGAGTATCAATTTGTTTCTCCTCTCATTTAGGGTACTAGAACTGAACCCCTTACAAATCTCACATGGTGGTTGAGTAGAGAGGTGCAGAACACCCGAATAATATACACAAGTGTCTGAATTTGGCATTTTGCAACTGCATTGGTTGCATTGCTGGAATCCTGTTGTCCCTTTCTTGTCAGACATTGCAGTAACAACCTAGTCAAACAGCTATTAAATCAGACATATGATCTAAAAAAATATAACACACACTTTAAAATGGAAGAAACAGATAAAAAAGAAAATTTCCTAAGGGGGAGAGAAATGCTAACAATGGTATATAGATTACCTCAAGAGGTTAAGGGGAAGAAAAGTAGACAGAGAGAGAGCGCAAGGGAAGGCCTGTACCAACAATGGTAACAAGATTACCAAGTTGGTAAGGAGATAAAGAAAATTCAATCTATAGAGGGATAAAAGTTTAGCGACTAATTAGAGAAGAGTTTACAAAAATGAAAGAGAATTCTGTGGAAAAAGGTTTCAGAACAACAATTTTTATAGTACTTAGCTGAGAAATGGCTTGACACATCTCGTTACCTATGCAGCAAATAAGGTAGAAGGTTAGAGGGAGAGGGGCACTATGGGTAAAGCTTAGCTCAAAAGTTTTTTGGCAGGAACGTGCTTGTAATAAGGCTGACTCTGTTCCAAGATTGGAACGGACACTCATCGGTAAGGAATGAATGAAGATTAACATCAGCTGTGATGTTACTGGAACAAAAATAAGTAGCTTAAAACAGATCATAGATCCAATTACAGAATAATTTGAATTTGTGAAAAATATCCTACACTCTGGGCTAAGGAACTTTGCTGGGTCTATGGTGCACCTCCCACAGACAAAACCAAGTGAACAGAATTAAATTAATACCACTCTAATCCCAACTCTTATTCAAGTCAGATGTGGGACATGGCTTCACAGAGTGAAACTAGTATCCAATAAGAAGGAAATGTAAAAAAAAATCTATTTCACAGATGACTACTTCAAGAGACTTTACAATGTCTATAAATGGGGAAACTACAGTGGATGGTGTCCATTATGTTTGCCTTCCCTGTAACAGTCATTCATGGCACGCACAAAAAAAATAAATAAATAAATTAAAAAAAAAAAAAAAAACAGAAGGTCCTTTAAAGGGAAGAAGTCAAGAAAATCTTAACATATGGTATTGATTAAAGTCTCACGTGTAAGCAAAGGAATGAGTCTTCTTCAATTGCAAACTACTGTAACAAAGTTATACGTGATTATCAATGGCTAGGATCCATACCACTGACCATTAAATGAACATAACAAGGGCAACTGGCCTTCAGGCCACATGGAAAAGACATTTCTGCTTCATGTTAATAAATGCCACACCAAAAAGTTTCACATGTACATGTAGAGAATAAAGTTATAATCATGGTCTCCAAAATTTAAACAGCTCAACCTTACTCCAGTCCCTTCTAGTGCAATATTACCAACTCTAAGAAATACTTAACCAAACTCTGGCTCAAAAGTTTCAATTGTACACTTGTACAATAAGCAGAGTGACAAATTAAAGTTTATAAAATTATCTCTTCAAAAAAAAGGGCAGATGGCACGTGTTTTGATCAAGCAATTCAGACACAATGGACAAACATTACTAGTTGCTGCTCAGTATCTAAAACGGATGGAGAATACTCTGGTCACAAAAAAACTAATTCAGAGCCAATGAACATGTTAAGTCCATCAAGTAATACCTGATAACATTTAACCAAAAAGAACTTTCCAGTGTCTCATCAATGTAGACTTGTGCATGGGCTTTGTTAACTTGAAGTGCTGGGTTATACTAGGCGTTGGGGAACAGAACAGTAGTTTCCCCCATACACAATAGATTTAGTCCCACTTCATTAACAAAATATTTCAGTCTCATCTATTTTCCACAGGAACCATTGTTGTGCAAGAAAACCTGCTGAAGACGTTAGTTGCATGCAAGTGATATTATACAACATACTGTTGCACAGTAAATTGGGTAAAGCTGAAAACCCCAAAGAAATCTAATTGTAAAGAATTTTAACAACTACGTAACCTACAACCCCAGTAAGCTGTGCAGATTTCTCCTTTCATGTATTCAAACATCAACTTTCAAAAGGAGTACAAATGTTTACTGAGAAACAAGTGTCTCACCCACTATAAAGCAAAGAGCTTTTATTGAGCTGGGGGTGCAGAAGTGTATTGTAGGACTCTAATGAAAATGAGTAATGAACAAAGACAATAATACTAATTTAATTAAAGAGTTAGCATATAAACCAACATTTATGGGGCATGAAGGCAAGGAGAAGGAAATCTCAATTGAGTTTAAGTGCTTGCAACTTAACAGGGACGATTTAAATCATGATTCCTGATGTTCTGTAGAAGTTTGTTTTTAGTTTTTAAAGTAGAAAGGCTAATGTTACTCTTGTGACTTTTAACTTAGGAAATGCACCAAATGAAAACAGGAAACAAATGCTTCCTTGCAGACTGTATTTAAAAATGCAAATATAAGAATTGCATTGCTGTTTCATAGTGACATTGATTTATAAGTTTTGTTTCATCAATCTAAAGAAGTCTAATGATGTGCATGGGGCAAAAGCACTTTGGGATTAAATTCTGAACATTTTCTTTCAGCTTCAGTGGTGATTCTCCTCATCTACAGTGCTTTGAAAAACTATTTTAATATGGACATGTACCCTTGCCAACGACTATTCATACGTGCACAGAATTCAACATGCATATGGATCAAATGTGAATGCAAATAAGAAATGCATTCTGATCCCAGTAACCATTCCGATACTGTAGAACACTCCTAAAAGTTTACTTATTATAGGCTTTAGTCCAAACTATAATAGTGTCTCCCAAAATACCAGAATATTAGTAGGAACACTAGCAATAAACATGCCTGTGCAAAAATAAAAAAATAATGACAAACTTTAGAAGAAAAATAATGACAGGAGAACAAGTCAAAAATGACTAAACCTTAAAAGTATGGATTAAAATACTTTAAGTGAACAAAATGGTAGAGGGCAGTGAAAAACAATTTCAGAAAGAAAAAAAGGGCTACAAAATGCACATAGAAACACAATGTCTCTCCCAGCCTACCATTTATTTTAGATGTGACTGCACTTGTGGGCAGCAAAAATATCTGTAAAGGGATCTTTCTGTAAAGAGACCTGTGGGAAAACAGCAGAAGCTATAAGGCCTGAACAGTTTTTCCAAACTACCAGAATCACACCTGCCTCAAATCTTATAGGTAGAAGGAAATGGACTAATCTTAGAACATTCCCGATTCTTAACTACAAAACCTGTGACTTTAGCAGCAGTGTAGCTATAAATTGTAGCTAATTGGCTTTAGGCAAAGGGAAGCAACACTTCTCACGATCCTTGAAAAAGGAAAAATTCAGAGGTTTGAGTTTAGGCATGTTTGAGCAGTGAAGTTTTACTTGGGGACTTCCAGGAGACGATGGCAGTGTGTACTCAAGGTTAAGCATTATAACATTTAGTCCAATAGCAAGGCCTGACTTAATATTTAACATACTGGACAGTTTGTATGCAAATCTGAATTGGTTCAAAAGACTTTCCACAAATGTGTGTGTTTATTTTAGAGTATGAACCATGAATATACCACAAAATATTTGTCTTTCATGTTGCATGTAGTCTAGTAATTTTATTCTAAGCAACATAACAATAGTGGACCTGAAAAGTAATGAGGGAGTAGCTGCACTGTTATGGGGCTACTTGTATGATGACATCTGTCAGTAACTATACATGGAATCATGGAAAACAGAAGGCAACTGAATCACAAGACCATTTACTCCATGCCAGTACTCTCACTTCTGTATCACCCTTCAACAATAATAAATCAGGTCAGTCCTAGAATAAATGTAGGGGCATCCAGCAAATCATCAACATTTAAATATGAAGGTTGGTAGTGGGTTCAACAAAACTTGTATGTTCCAGAGTCTAAAGTGCACTGGGTAAAAGTCTCTCCAGTGCAGTTTATTCTATTGCCGATGGAGAAGTAGCTAATGCTGGCAGAAGCTACGTGACTTGCAAAGATACAGGATATCAAGGAGGACGGGGTCCCTGATGGTGCACAATGCATGGGATATCACACATCAAGGGCCAATACAGCTCAGGGAGTTTAGACCAATACTCTTCCTGGGTAGGAACATTTGTGGGTTTTCCCATTGCTTAAAATATATACACAAGGTACATCCCAAAGGACACGTACCCTGTAATTCGTCTAAACATAGAGGGATAACTTGATCTAGAAGATATGCCTTTAGACTTCAGTTGTGCTAAACAGGATATTCTGATCACAGCTGTTACCTAGTGGTCAAATGAGAGAACATTACTAACCCAAGATTCATGACTAGGTCATAATTTAGGAGTGGGTATTGGCTATACACCAAGTTGAGGGAAGAGAGTTATGTTACTAAGACTTAGTCCCTGCTGTAATAAAATGGATATCAAAGGTAGATTTGACAATTCTCAGTTTGCAGTCATCTGCAAGCTTTGTTTAAACTAAGATTTAAGATGAATGTATACTTGTTAATTGAGATCCCGATTTCCATGCAAGGTTCCATTTTGGATTCCTGGAGAATGCTACTAGTTAACTTCATATATTCTAATAAGGCAATTGCCATATTAAACTATGTGGGTTGCATCAGCGACTTGGCCCTCCACCTTGTTATACAAGAATCTCCTTCTGAGACACTTCGCTTATTAATGTCAATGAGGTACAGTGCTGAATACTTGGGTCAGATTCAAGAAGCTGTGTGCGCAGAATGACCACCATTTTCAGCCTTCTCCAAGGTAACTGAAGTGAATAGGCAGGATCTCCACTTTTCAAACTAATGGAGATCTAGTCTGGTAATGTTTAAGATATCACAATTAAAGGAGGGGAGATGGGATGCATTCCATAGCTTTGCAGACCAGAATATGTTGCTTTTGATAGATTGAAGGGTATATCATTCATCAATGTGTGGTAGGGTCAACCTTGAGTAGGGTGTCACCACAACAATATGCCATAGTTGTAGGGCAAATCCTATAGTTATCCTCAAATGAAAATGTTTAAAAGATGGGTTCCACAACTGCTTGTTACTGTTTATTAGGCATCCAGGTACAGTATACTATCAGACTGAATGGAAGTAATTTTGGTTATAAGCAGCACCTTAGATACATACCCCAATAGGAGATGTAATGTCTTCAGGAATGCGTGGAACTAAGATGGTTGTTTCAATGGTAAAGTGCCCCTAAATTTGTTCTGCTATTGTCTTTGCTATGTCTACTAGGGTGGAGTCAAAGGTGCCATTTTAGATGAGTTTGTTCCTCTGCTGGATGCAGTTTCTTAGTTTCCAAACAAACATAAATCAGCTTCTAAAACCAAGAATAATTATAAGTTAATGATTTCCCTAACCAAACTTGATGGTAGATTTTAGTTCCTTGTCCCCCTCCCCTTAGATGTTTTTTGATACTTTGTACAATTTTTAAGTGCTTTTCTATTATTAAATAGTTTAATATGACAGATTATCAACTCTCCCTATTTTGGAGAGTGGAACTGTTTTTAGGCCCAATTTACCCTTCACACAAGGTGCCTGTTTTTAAGTTTGATTTACTCCCTTCATACAATTTTCTGAATTCCCCTCATAACATGATTTTTGAAACTGTCTAGTACGCAGAAGACCACACCACATGACCAGCATAGTATTGGCACCAACAATAATAAAAAGGTGATACACACCATAAATCTCCCTTTTTTAGAAGGGGAAAGGGAATGACCTTGTGGTGGAATATTTTTGACATCTCATTAAAGTTTACAGATTTTGCAGCATCTCTGGCAATATGCTCAGATTTTTCCATTATTTTTAAACAAGTGTTCTAGTAGTATACTGCATTCCTAATGGGAGCAGGAAGAGTTATGTGCTATTTTGTATTCACTTCTTATGCTGATTCAATGTCCAGACTTGTTGGCTGGATGGACCTACTTTTCAAGGGCCTTTATTCCCATTATCAAGGTCTGCAGATACAAACCACGCTGGCATCTTTCTCATACTTCCTGTAACATTTGAGCAGCTAAAATACACACATCTAGGTACTTGTATATGTATGAAAAGAACTCCATTATATTAATAGTATCCGTGTCAAGGAGATCTGGCAATGTTACACATTTTGTATAGCTTATCATAGAATTTGATAATGTTTTCCATTTGAAATCATTGAATTCAAAATGATCTGCACTTTTTTTTAGAGATTGTAAAACAAAGCTACAAGTTTGTGGTCAGACTTGGCCAAGGACTGAAAAATTAAAGGAGTTCTGTATGGGGCTATATTAGTCAAGACCAAGCAGGAATAGGTCCTCTAGTTAATTTGTTATTAAATAGAAGTTTACTGGAACAGAATCTAATACTAATAAGACAAGTTTAACCCTGTCTTTGTCCAGTCTTGTAAGTGTAGTCTCTTTTTTTTTTCCAGAGTCACCAATTACTGAAGTACGACTGCTTTTACTCATGGCATTTTCAGTAGAAAAATCTCTGGACCCAACTTAGGAGTTACAAAGTGCTGCATATCAAAAAAGCATTTGTTCCTCAAGCACATTTCTCAATCTTATATATGGGCAGAGGAAATTAAAGTTGTCCTGCAGCAGCGTGTGAGGTGGTATTGAACTCCAACTTACTCTGAGCAAGTGAGTCCCTAGAAATCTCTCTAGAAGTGATGTGGTCTTTAACAATTATTAAACCACCACCACTACAGTTTTGCTTAGGCCTAAATGCATGGCAGGTACAAATTCAAATGCATGGAAGATGCAAAACCCAGGTATGGGGAAGGAGTACTACTTTTATACTGAAAGTCTGAGTAACTCCACAGATGTGCATCTTCAAGTTGAAGGACAGCCTCAAGATAATGCAATTTAAGACTTGTGGCACTGCGAAGTGTCACCTTAATATGATTTAGGACCAAAAATTACTACATTTAATATACACTGTGCTGTAAACATTAACTGGACTTGGTATAAGAAAGGCATTATTGAGGGGGATGTATATGTAGAAGCCATCAAGCAAGAGTTGCTAGCCACCCTTGACAAAGCAAGTTGTATTTTTTCTCTTGTTCCATGCCAACATGTACTAGACCACCCATTAAGTCAGTTGAAGCCAAACATCTTTTCTTTTGTATAGAATTATCCAGGGTGAAGGAAGGATTCCACTCAGCTCCAGTATCTTATCTGCATTGCATACATGCATGGTCAAATCCAACAAGTCTCTGTAGGTCTCCAAGGGCTTTGGCATCCACCATCATTCACATCCAAATGAACCACTACATCATGGACTCCCAAGATGTAAACATAGTATGTCTGAAAAATCTGGATTTTTGAGCATTTGTGATATCACGGATCTTAGCACTAGAAAGTCAAGTGTAACCTATAACCTATTTTTGTCCAGTGTTCAGAGTGCAGAGTTTTCATGACGGGCAATTCCCAAAATATTACTGGTTTTACTCGAGATCAAGTATTAGGTAGTATGCATTCTACCTCTTGGTGATCATTTACAATGTGAGAGCATGATATTGATGTGGCGGATAAATGTTGAGACATGCTCTTCCAAAACCTAGAAGGCATAGATAGTATTTTTTTTTTTACACAGTCTTAGCAGGTCAGCTTAGTGTGGCATTTAGCAATGCTCACAGGCCATCTTATTGCATGAGAGCGCTGCTTCAAGATTGCATAGATATTTGGGTCTGTTATAGGTTGAAGAGTACCATGTGTGGTAAGGCTTAAAACAGGAGGATTTCAAGCAGATTTAAAATTTCTTTTTGGTCAGATTTAGTTTGGTCTAAGAGAGCTCAGGCAAAATGTAGAAGGAAAACGGACACCGGTAAAGGCAAAACAGCGATGATTTACAACAGTATCCTTCTCCTGTCGTTTTGCGTGGGAATGGGTGTGGCCATGTTGATCGGCATTACTAACTCTTGTAATGTATCATGCAAAATGTACAGGATTGATATGCCATGCAGTTTTGCCTGTGACATCACAAATATTCATTGCTTCTTCCTCAAAGTAGTGTGATGTTGGAGTTATGTGTGTATTTATACACTCTGGGGGGTGCAGGGGGCTGGTCCTCTACAAATATTTTTTTTTTTGTGCATTTTTGCAATGTGCTTTACCTTTTTACTCATAGTATTGTGAGCTCCAAGTTGGTATATTTGTATTTTTGGTCATGGGCAGACTGTTGGGCAGAGTTTGGGTGGGCCTTGCTACTGTGCATTGGGTGGGGGGGGAACTACTGCTGTAAAACATCACTGGCAAACCTACTGCTGAACAGCTTAGAGCAGTTTAGCAGAGCCATGCATACAATGCAAGAAAAGCCTTGCAGGTATGGAAACTAGAGCATCAATAAGGAGTCTGCTTTCAACTACTAATGCAGTACCCTGACAGGGACAGCCCAGTGCAAACATACTGAACCTATAGCAACAGTGCAATAAAGGGTATGAATGCCTTCCATTAAAACAGTCTCTCACAATGCAGGCAGCTTTCAGAAGTACTAGGATACTAAAACACAAATTGAGCACGATAGCTAATGTCCAAACACCTTGTAAAGTTGTCAGGTAAGCTTAAGGGTTACTACTGTAAAGCACTCTTCAGCTAATGTGCCATAGCACACAAACCAGCACATCATGTACAGTAAGCCAGAAAACTGAAGCAACCAGACAGAAAAACAACTTGCTATTAGGCCATTACAGCAGCAAGTTACCCTCACAAGGTAATCACTAGCAGTACAGCTCGTCTTCCAGACACTGACAAAATAAGTTGCTCCTTATTGGCAATATACAAAGAAATCGGGGGGGGGGGGGCACTGTCATCTCAGATGTCAAGTCTATTTAACTACAATTCCCTGTTTGAAGGGATTAAAAAAGTAACCACATCTAGCAAGAACTCAGAGGACACCAGCAAAATGACTTGAGTGGGCTTTCAGCGGACTGACACAAACTATGCATCAGTTTATGCATGTATGCTTATGTATGTAAAATAAATAATTGAGCAAGTCTACTGTGAAGATGAGGAAAAGTGAGAAAAAAAATTCAATTATAAGGAGTCACTAGGGGAAATTTGGTACATACCTCTCGCTCTAAACATTAAGATAACAGTGGCCTTTAGAAGGTGGTCTAGAAGAGGGCTACCCCCTCAATACAAAGTTGAGGACATAAAAATGAGACGGACATTTATTTATTTTATTTTACATTTGTTGACAGGGTATGTCTGACTGAGCTGAAGAGCTCATTTTCAGCTGAGGCCCAGGGAGAAAAGCTCCATATATTACACAGTTTTACATTTAAAACAATTTATAACAATAACATAATACATAGATTACACAATAGAAAAAAAAAAAACAATTTTCATAAATGTATAGAATGAAAAATAATTAGTATGAAATTAGGACATTACCAAGTGATCCAAAGAGATCAGCTAGAGAATACAAGCCACCATACAACTGCCGAACAGTGAATACGGTCACCACTTGAACAAAATTAACCTTTATTTACATCCAGCACTTTTCGTCTCGCTGATAGCAAGATTTCTTCAGACAACACTAACAACCAATATTAAACTTTAAATACATTAAAACCAATCTAAACTAGTCAAAACAATTACCCCAACCACAAATGGAAACCCAGTAATGTATTTCAAAACTGTAACATTCAATTGAATATACGCCAAGTCAGTTTTCCACTATTATGAACACCAGAACTGGAAGCAAATATTTTAGCATTTAAAAAGCAACAAACAGAACCAAATGTAATAAACGCTGATCCCCTGTGTCTTTACATGCCAACCACAAAGAACGGTCAAAACAAAAACGGAAAAAAAACGATGAATAAAATCAAGAATTTATTATCCAAAAGTTAAGCGCTTTCACTCGCTAAACTGCGAGCTTCATCAGAACTCCATAAAAATGTAATAAACTCATTTAAATAACCTCTTTGGCGCCAAATGAGTGCTACATTAAAGCAACATACACAATAAACAACAAACATACTTAATATGAAAAGCCATAAAACTGGAATAAATGGCATGGAACAAGAAAAAACTCTGCATTTATTTTTGTGTGAGTCTTAGTACTTGTCAATGGGAATCTTGAAATTTCACTATGGAGTTTATGCATAAACTCTATTTTATGGAATAAACAGACTGCAGTGTACATATAGACAATGTACTGTAGTACATTAGTGTAAGGTCACCAGAGGAAATGCTATTAAAAGGGCTCACTGCCTAAAATATCAGAAATGATTGCCCATTACAGAGATGGACTTCAAACCTCTAAGCCGTTAATAACTTGCGTCCTGTAATCAAAAATAAAGAGGTTGAATCCTTCAGCCTCCTTTTCCATACTGTGTAATTTGGAGCAAGTCATTTAACCAGACAGTGCTCTTAAGTTGCTATTGAAGATGGACACTGCTAAATTGGAAAACCCACTGGGCAAAAACAGATAAAATATTTATAATCTGTAACTTTGACACTTTGTTTCTAATTTTCTATGTCTGCAGGTAATTTTTAGCTTTGTCCAAAAAGATATTTTAGTTTGTTCCTGTAAAATTGCTTTCTTGCAAATTCTTTTACTGTACCAACTTTCTAAACTATACAAAGGAAGTACTTGAAATCTGTTTCTGAATACGAGTTCTCATCCCAAATTTCTAGGCAAAGGAACAATGCAAATGGGTGCACTACATAGTTCTGAAAGCAAGTGGATTATTATTAAGCTATTATTTTTGATTTATTCATTCACTTCATTTCAAGCAGATATCTGAAATGTATAGTCTTACAAAGGGCTACAACTGGCGATGGTTTGCGTGTGCGCACACACACCCCTTGGTTGGTTCATCTCACGATAGATATGGCATAAAGAAAGGAATTGAAACATTGACTTGAACAAGGAATTGAAAAAAATCGCCATGAGCCATGTTCTTTGTGTAAAAATCTTGGTTTCCTTGTTTTGACGACAGTGTATTATCTCACTGCAAATAAACTGGACTGTATGAAGTCCGAGTTTAAACGGTTGATATTTTTTCTATGAATGCACAGGCTTTTATTTATTTTTTTTTGCAGGAATGTGTTGTGAAATATACTTTTAGACTACAACTGTTTGTCTTGTACTTGCTACAGATGAGTAGGGTTCTGAGCACTAACAGCTGCTTCCTGTTGTACAGGGTTTTATTTCCTCTGCTTTCATTTGTGTAGTGTGCGACTGTAACCAAGTCATTTCACCAAACAGCGCTCCTAGGCTACCAATGAAAAAAGAATATTTGGGTTCAATGGGCTGTCTCTGGGTGTTAGAAAATGCATTATACATTTGTCATTTGACTCCTGCACCCCTCACAACTAACAATTTGTGCACCAATATATGGTCTTTATGAATCCCAACATATGCCTAGTAGTTTAAAGGGTTGCCAGATGCGTCTTCACCAAGTTTGAGTTTCAAGGTAAGAGACTTTTTATTATGGCAAATCTGTTTTATATGTAGGAGTGTGTTTTGAAAATGGCTGTCAGTGTTATTTTTTCTGTAAAATTTGAAAAGTTTTAAGTGAAACCAAATCTCTGCGATAGTTATAAAAGTAAAGAAAACAGTAATGACACTGTTAAGGGATAGCCAAGTCATGGGATATTGGTATGGCTGACAAGGGCCTGATTCATTACCCTCTGCATGGGGCCCCATTTGACCAGAATCTGACTCTGGAGGTGTCCTACAGCAATACACAATTATAAAAAAGTAATTCATGTAAGTCAGACCTGTACTGAGTAAAGACAGAAGTTATTCCTGATGACAGGGAAGACAAAAGTTAAAAATGAGATTTGGGTGCCCTGCAAACATTCAACCCCTCCTCCAAAAACAGTATGCAGTAGTAGTTCAAATTTGTGTACGACTTTCTGGGTGCTGAGTGAGATGCCTAGAGTTAAGAAAGTAGTAATGAGGCAGAACAGATATTGTATGATTTGGGAAGGAGGCTAGGGTGGTCAGGACATGCCCAGTCTACAAATCATCATCAATCTGATGTTGCAACCAGAAAATCAGATGGCAGTCTTTTTTTTTTATAAAGGGAGACAGCCTGCTAAGCAGTTACAGCACTCAAGGGAGAGAGACTTGTCTTTGCAAAGGCTTACTGCATGTTCACTGGTACAGAGCGGGACATATCAGAGCTGAAACAGAAAACCCACATCTGTTAAAGAGGGTGCTACTTTGGCACTGAATTGCACACCAAGGGGAAGAAATTTGCTGACCACACATCTGGATTAAGGCTTGAGAACAGTCTACATTTCAGAAAAAACAGAAGGGTTTTCTTGTGGTCCTCACTATAGCACTATGGAAGCTGTAGTACTTTTTTTTTTTTTTTTTTTTTTTAAAGTTATTTTTACTGCAATGCAGCGCCGACTTCCTGCCTTATGGCAGGACTCATACATACTGGATCTTCATTTATGCTACACTAGCAGCCATGGAATTCTCACTGCATACATGTCATAAGTATTATCCCAAAGATTTCTCAATGTACACTAAACTAGCAGTTGTGTTAAATGCTCAGCACTCTGATTTATATTAGAAAAATCAGTACAGAGTTACGAATGCCAAGATTTATTTTTAGGTATTTACCCTCCATATTATGGATGCAGTTCTCAGGGCAAGAAGGCTGTATGAAAGAAAATGCTGCAATTCCTTTTGCTTGCTAACCAGTGAATTTTGACATTATTGGCCTTTAGAAGTTATTACATTATCTGGTTTCTAATTATCAGCCTTCTTACTGAACACCAAATGTCCATGTTTATAAAACTGTATAAGTGACGTATACATTGGTAGTTACACAACAACACACAAATACACTTGCAGGTATTTTATGTAGAAGCCTTTTATGCTGCAAGTTAATGTGGTTCTTTCTAATATTACAATAAAATTACTTGGACGTCCAGCACTCATGTCAGCTGTTGTAGAGAACATTTAACCTGCCTTTACATTTCTACCTTCATGATTTGAAAAGGGGGGGTGGGGGGCATTTCATGAGATGACTAGTGTGAATCAAAATAAAGGAGGCCTGCATTTAATATATGCTTCAGTATGTTTTGGTCTTATGGATGCATCATGGTTTTATAAAATGCTTAAAAAAATGACACACTGTTTTGGCAATGATGTAGGCAAAAAATGAATTCATCTAGTTCAAATTAATTTTTGTTTGTAAGGCAAAGAATTTGAAAATTGCAAATTAGTGATATGGTGGCCTACAGTAAATTAAGAGAAATGTATCTGCAACGTTCCTGGGTAAAACAACACAGTTGGAAATCATCCATTAAATCATTTAAAATGCTCTATCTACACAGGATGCATGTTGTCAGCTGTTAAATGTGCAGACTATCGTTGGATGCTGAATTTTTGTCCTGAAGATATTTTCAAGCAACACTCCTGCCAGTCTCCCCTACTTCAAGGGAGAATTGACAAGATGCAGAGTGGGAAAATTGAGCTGCATTATTTATCCTTAGGGAGACTCACTTTGCTACATTTATTTGAAAGCTATCATTTTCTACATCTCACAGCAAGAGTTCCCATTGATTTGTGACCCTTAAATGCCTTGGTAGATCAATAACCCCAAGTCCATATTGACAGAAATATTGATGGATCTCACTATGTATACATATCATTGTACATCAAGCTATCACAATCTGTTATGTCCTGGCTAGAGAATCAGTCAAGTTTCTCAGATATTGACAAGAGTAAATGTAGACAGTCTGCTTAAGACTTATTTCAGGTGCAAAGTGAAAAGGAAGACTATTAGACTATTTATCCCATAATGCTAGGATTTCCTCTGAACAAGGTCAAACTGCCTAAGTAGTGGCACTGCATGTTTTTTCCCCCCAAAGAGAGTTCTAGAAAACCCATGTGAGCTGTTTGGCATGTGTCACTTATGATTAAACAAATGAATCCAAACAAACATTGTAACCCCACAAAAACACTATATGCATTAATATTGTACAATCTTCAAAACAAAATGAAAAGAACTACTACTTCTGACTGATAGTAATTAGTCTAATTACAGTCATAAATGTGCTTCCTTTAAATTAAAGCTAAAAAATTAACATAAGAAAAGCTTTTTAGTTATTTGCTACAATATAGTCAACTATTTTCTATAGTTACTTTATATAGTGTATTTACATGTACGTTTTCAAGAGATGAATACAAGCTCTGCACAAATTACACAGGACACCGATGCATAGCTCAAGCCAGGTCCTTTCACATTGCACAGCGAACTAGCATTCACCAAACTTTACTAATGCACGTCAAAATGGAATGGACTTTTGCTATATTTATTTATGATTTACATTATATCAGACAGACTGCCTAGCTTTGCTTTTAGCACATTTTAGAATTAATGGCTATCATGAGTCCCAAGACAAAGATCTGTTGATTTTAGAGATTTATATGGAATTATGTTGCTGCAGTTTCTCAGTTTTGAAATAAAATCGATTGAAGTGTACTGGCTCAGTTGCAATTGGCTGGCCTGTGATTATGTCTAGATGTGGAAGACATTTTCCCCAAAGGATAACATACAATGTGAGAGTGTTCAATCTCGCCTTTGTTCTTACACATGGGTTCGGAGCCGATCCTCGGCTCCGTGCCGGCCGACTGCAAGCTCTGCATCGAGAAGAAGCTCGAGGACATCTAATACCCACAATCCCCCTCTGCCTTTACCTCAGATCTAGTTTGCCGCTGCTGCATTCGCATCGTTGGAGGCTAGCTCGAGCATCTTCAGATAAGATTTAACTTTCTGTTTGTTAAATTTTAGGAGAACTTGTTCAAAATTACTTGTTAGTGTATTTAGTGTATGGTGTGTGTGTATAGAGAAATTCTCGGTACCGTTAACTTAGTTTAACTTCTTTTAACTGGTATAGAGTTTTTCGGGGCCTACCACCCCTACTTGGATTAGACAACCGGACTGACATTTTTACCGGATTTGACCTTTTTTTCTCTGGATTGACTGTTACTGGACTTGACTTTTTTTCTCTTACTACAAAATGTCTGAGAAAATGAAATCCGGATTTAAACGTTGCCAGTGTGGCCAAAAAATGTCGGTCACTGACAACCACAGTTCCTGTGTCTACTGCCTTGGCCCTCTCCACTTACAAGAGGACTGTTCAATTTGTCACTCTTTTAGTGGGAGGGTCATGACAGATAGACGCAGGAAACTGATGGACAGAGGGTTATTGAAACCTTCTTTCCAGGAGGCTCTGGATGCTTCAGACCAGGCATCCAAATCCTCGAAGGAATCGAAGACGTCGGAGCCCAAGTCATCGGCTCCGAGCTCTTCGGGCAAAGTTAGATCACCGGTTCCACAGACTTCGGGGCCGAGTGTTCAACTGTTGGCAGTTTCCGAGCCTCGAGTCTTGGAACCGGTGACGGAGCTCCCTCCACCGACTCTCTTGAGGTCGGCTCCATCTTCGATCCCTTCGACTCGTTCTTCCAGGCCCCTCTCCGACACCGATGTGGACCGTGTGGTGCAGAAATTGATGGAGAATACGGCCTTATCCAAGCTTATCTCGGTCTCCTCTCAGTTGATGTCGAGACTTGAAGGCCTTCCACTATCTCCATCTGTTCCTCCTCTGAGACCTATCCAGTCTTCGGAGCCGGAAGAAGCTGAACTGATGATTGTGGAGCCCTCGGTGCCAGAACCGTCTTTTTCTCGGTCGGCACCGTTCACCTCGACTCCATCCGATCCGGTACTGGAGTCTCGGAGCCGAAGATCCATCCTTGGTTCCGGGACCGAGAGTCGGACTGATGTTTCGGTTCCGACACTCCCTCTCGGAGCCTCGGCGCGGATCGACTCGGTTCCGTCCTCGGGGTCGGTGCCTTCGGTTCCTGTTTCGGGGATTCTTCCCATTTCTTCGGAACTGGGAGATACCTCGACTCGGGACCCGGGGGCCTTCGACCTCATGAGGAAGGTGTTGTCTACCCAGACAACCACATCAGCAGGAACAGCTTCTCCTCCCCATAAAGGACCGTTATCTTCCTCTGCACCAACGGCCACATCCAAGCGTCGAGCACCGGTGTCTCAGCCACCCCTGGAGGGTGCCCCCTCTTCCTCGGAGGCTTCTTCAGATGTTCCCCCTGAAGAGGTCCCTAGGAAAAGATTGTGTAAGAGGAGACACTTAGATTCTCCACAGGAATCTTTAACATCCGATACTGACTTGGATGAGTCAGAAGGGTCCCCAAAGTCACCTATGGAAGATGTCTCTTTTTCTGACATCTTGGAGATCCTTAAGCAGAGAGGTGATTGGCAGTCCCTCCCCCCTTCTGAGGATGAGTCAGTTCTGCTGAAGGCATTTGGTGCTCGCCCTTCCTCCTCCTGGGTCACTCCGCCCTTCGATGAGTTAATGGAGTTGATTGCTCGAAGGGCGTGGGAGACACCTGACACGGTGGAACCAGTCCCTAGGAAGCCTAATAAGTACATTACGGCACCACAGGACAAGGCTTACCTCACCAAAGGAGTTCTAGTAGACGCCATGGTGGTGGCAGCGGCCACGAAAAAGGAGATGTCGGAGTCTTCCTCATCTGTCCATCCGTCTAACAGAGATTCTAGGACCATGGACAGATACGGGAAGCGCATTTTCAGTTCAGCGGCTTTCTCTATGCGTTCCCTGAACTATTTGACTCATTTTACACGCTTACAGAGGGATCTAGTCAAAGAGTTGGGAGATACCCTCCAGGGTACTACAGATGCTGCTGTTTCAGAGAAAGTTACAGCACATCTCAACACCCTTACATCCATTGTAAACTCGTCCATGAGGCTGATATCATACGCAGCCGAGGGATCGAGTAGGGCAGCGGCTTCAGCGATTGCTCTTTGTAGGCAATCCTGGATGCGCTTATGTTCGTTTGCGGAAGCCTTCAAGTCTTCCTTTACTAACGCCCCATTTGATGGAGCCACACTTTTTGGCCCTAAAGTAAAGGAGACCCTTACCCGGTGTGAACAGGAGGGAAAGACTCTGTCTGCTGTCGGAGTCCGTTTTTCCACCCCTTCCAGACCGTACCCCAAAGGGCAACGTGGTGGGAAAATGTGGTTTTGAAAACCCCAAGGATCTTTCCCAAACACACAGGGTGATGCCCCCTCTAGAGGCAGAGGGGGCAGAGGTGGAAGACGCCGCCCTGGCGGCAGAGGGGGTCCGCAAAACCAAGGTGACAGGGATAACCTCCCTGGCAAACCTTTTCAGCACTCCTGAGAGGAGGCCCGACTGTCCTGCTCTGGAGGCAGTCGGGGGTCGCTTAGCTTTATACCCTCAGGCCTGGCAAAACCTTTCTTCAGACAATTGGGTAAAAAGCGTTGTTACCAGAGGTTACAAAATCCCATTTCTATCCACCCCCATTCCAAAGAGAAAACTCCCAGATGTACCACCCCATCTGCGAGAGCCAGCAGCTACAGAAATTTCAAAGCTGCTAGAAAGAGAGTCATCCAACCAGTCCCAGCGGACCAAATAGGATTCGGAACTTACTCAAGGTTCTTTTAGTTCCAAAGAAAACAGGGGACTGGAGGCCGATTCTGGACCTAAGCCATCTCAACACCTTTGTCAAGAAGGAAAAGTTCCGAATGGTCACGCTTCAATCGATCCTTCCATTCTTACAGAAGGACGACTGGATGTGCTCAATAGATCTGAAGGACGCATACTACCATATCAAAATGGCCAGGGCGTCCAGGGATCATTTGCACTTCCGGCTGGGAGCCAGTCACTATCAGTTTCAAGCCCTGCCCTTTGGTCTGACCACAGCCCCCAGGGTCTTCACCAAATGCATGGCAGTGGTAGCGTCTCATCTGAGGCGCCTAGGATTCCAGGTGTTTCCGTATCTGGACGACTGGCTCCTGTCTGCCACCACCAGGCGTCAACTGATACAGGCCAGGGATTACACCCTACAACTTTGTACACACCTTGGAATTTCAGTAAATTTTGAAAAATCTTTACTACAGCCATCACAGCATATCTTATTCATAGGAGCGGAATTAGATACTCACCATTTAGTTCTAAGACTTCCTACAGAAAGAATAGTAGCACTTCAAATCAACATTTCTCTTCTGCTGTCGTCCAGAAAGTCCCCGGCAAAACTTGTTCTGAAAGTCTTGGGTCTCATGGCAGCTTCTCTCGTTGCGATACCATTGGGAAGACTGCACATGAGAGTGCTACAATGGCTTCTGTTTGCACAATGGTCATTCCAACAACTTCCACTGACTCACGAAATATTGATAACGAAAACATGCAAATCACACCTAATGTGGTTGTTACAGACTTGCAACCTATCCAGCGGAAGACCATTTGTGCTACCCGCGTCAGCGGCGATAACCACGGACGCTTCCCTGATAGGGTGGGGGGGCATCTTTCAGGGACAGACAGTCCAAGGCGAATGGACCAATCTGGAGTACAATCTGCACATCAATGTTCTGGAGTTGAGGGCAGTGTTTTTGGCGTTGCAACACTTTGCTCCCCTTCTTCCTCCAGGGACCATTGCAGTTCAGACAGACAACATGTCCGTAGTCTGGTACATAAACAAGCAAGGGGGAACCAGGTCTTACCAACTATGCAGAGAGGCCATGAGAATTTGGCAATGGGTGGAGTCCACCGGTCGCTTTCTGATCGCAACGCACATCCCGGGGTCATCCAACGTCATAGCCGACAGGCTGAGCAGGGCAATACTGTTGCCTCACGAGTGGTCCCTCAAACAGTCAGTTGCGAGAATGATTTTTCGCAAATGGGGCCAGCCTACCTGCGATCTGTTTGCGTCTCCAATGAACGCCAAATGCAGGAGCTACTTTGCCCTATTACCCCCTCCAGGGGAAGTCCCCAGGGACGCGCTGGTGCACGATTGGCCCCCGGGTCTCCTATATGCTTTTCCTCCATTTCCCCTGATTGCAAAGTTTCTACAGAAAGCCAACAACCTTCAGAGGACTATTATCCTCATTTCTCCGTTCTGGCCTCATCAAATTTGGTTCCCTTTTCTATTGCATCACCGCATTCGGGGACCTTGGATGCTGGACCCAGAGCCAGATCTACTGACTCACTCATCAGGAGTTCCTCACCCATCTCTAGAATCTCTCCATCTAGCAGCTTGGCTGCTCCGCTTCCCTTTCTAGCCAGGTCGGTTCCCCTTACATCGGCGGTTCAAGATATTTTAGTGGCTTCTCATAAAGTTTCCACTACGAAGACTTACACCAGTAAGTGGAAACGTTTGTCTTTGGGCGGAGTCACATCATTTGGACCCTGTTATAGCTCCGTTAAACAAGATTTTAGAGTTCTTGACTGAACTATTTCATGAGGGAGCTTCCCCGGCTACTTTAAGAGTACAGTTAGCTGCCATTTCTAACTATCATGTAGAGGAATGTGGTGCGCCTATCATGGCTCACAGACTTTGTAAAGCCTTTTTAAAAGGTTCTTTTCATATCAGACCACCAGTCAGAAGTCCGACATCACCGTGGAATTTGAACCTGTTACTCTCTAAATTGATGTTGCCACCCTTTGAACCAGCCTCAAGTTGCACATTGAAATTTTTGTCATGGAAAACTTTATTTCTAGTGGCCATTACATCTGCTAGACAGTGTCTGCGCTTCAGGCCCTTTCTGTCAAACATCCTTATTTAATATTTCATTCTGACAGAGTATCCCTACGCACTAATCCATCCTTTCTCCCCAAAGTTTGCTCTTCTAGTAATATTAATCAGTCCATTGAATTACCCACCTTCTTTAAGAACCACTCTAACAAATTGGAGTATATGTTGCACAAACTGGATGTCCATAGACAACTCAGATTTTATTTGGATAGAACAAAAGATCACAGGAAATCTGATCAACTATTTGTAGCTTTTGCTGACAGCAGAAAGGGTCTTGCAGTTACGAAACGAACTCTTTCTAAATGGCTAACTGACTGTATCACATATGTTTATGAGGCCTCTGATCAAACATTATCAGTCAAACCCAAAGGACATTCCACCAGATCAGTTTCTACATCTTTGGCTCACGCAGCTCGCTACCACTAGACACTATTTGTGCGGCTGCTACTTGGGCTAAACCACATACATTTATCTCTCATTACAAAGTGGACAGGGTTTCTAGGGATAGGGCAACCTTTGGTTCCACTGTGCTCAGGAACGTTCTCCCTTGAGTTTCTCAGGATCATGGAGCTAGGGACGCTACCCATGTGTAAGAACAAAGGCGAGATTGAACACTCTCACATAAAGAAGTTATGTCCTTACCATAACGTTCCATGTGGAGTGTTCATCTCGCCTTGGTTATTACACTCCCACCCCTCCCACCCTTAGGAAGAACGTTCAATTTGGTGCCTGGTCTGGAGTATTCTCCTTCTGCTGTTGCATTATTAGTGTTACTATCATACCCTTGGTATGTTTGTATATATGTACATCTATGTATATAGTTAGCATGTGTGTGTGCTTTTATGTCTGGTTTGCTTGCAAACTAGATCTGAGGTAAAGGCAGAGGGGGATTGTGGGTATTAGATGTCCTCGAGCTTCTTCTCGATGCAGAGCTTGCAGTCGGCCGGCACGGAGCCGAGGATCGGCTCCGAACCCATGTGTAATAACCAAGGCGAGATGAACACTCCACATGGAACGTTATGGTAAGGACATAACTTCTTTTTATGTGCAATGGCCTGACTCCTGGTACCAAGGGATGTAGCTTTTAGGAGTGACCTGGGTGGACAGGGTTTGATTAGCAGCTTCAGCACTTACAGACAAGCAGGGAACAGAAGAGTGGAGCGATGGGCTATGGACCTACTAAACTCTTCCATTGGGTGGTGAAGGTGACACTACTTTTAGACCACATAGATGCTGCAATTTCCCTGGTAAGACTAGGGAACGACCATTCATGCCAATGAGAGGTCTGATTTGATGGACTGCACTTTGCAGAATGAAGGGATGACCTTCAAAATCAATTTATTGCAAATCTTCACCAAGTAATTCACCCAGTGTGATGTATGGTTAGATTTCCAGCATGTGTGGTTAGGGTCAGATGGTAAATAACAGACAAATCGTTCCTGGGTTGCTACCTAAATGATGGCCTCTCCTGGATGACTAGCCCTGGTGAGAGGAATGAATGAGTATATTGCTTGAGACAGGATGGATAACTGGCAGCTAACAGGGGGTAGGGTGAAAAAAGGTGTGCAAAGGAGGCATGCAATATATGGGTATATGGTCTCCCTCCCATGTGACCTTGATTGGTTTCTTGTTATCAGCTGTTCCAGGAGAAATGACCTGGGACTCATCAGCAGGGCCCAAGCCACCAATAAGTTTCACTAGACTTTAGCCCTGAACAACTTCTGCCATCACCCCCTTGCCAATGGAAGTAAAACAGGCAATGTGAAACTATTCACACCTACCCTAGCTTGCCATCTGCTGCCCATACCTCTAACTGATCTAGGCTCTCCATAAGTACAGGTGGACAAGTACAGGTGGACTTGGTGTTCTTTCACAACTGTGTCTCTATGGTGAGTGGAGAAATAACTGTGTAACTGGGGATGCAGCATGATGAAATTTCTACCAGTACCACACATGAAATACAGTGTTGTGAAAAACTAATTGGAAGGGAAGTGAGAAACAAATTGTGACAAATTATGCATGCTGATAAAGTGTATAGTTCACACTATTGTCAGTTAAAGCTTACTTATTTTACGGGTGGTAGTTTTCATTCACTGGCAAAAGCAATTTACCAAGACCACAGACACTGGAAGCAAGAGAAGATAACGGTTTCAGATGGGGATAGGCTGAAGTGGTGGGTAGGTGTTAGAAATGATTTGGTAGCAATCTCTAGCAAGTCAAGGATGGGCGCTGTGCATGAACAAACAGGATTATAAATGGTTAAGTGAAAAAAGGTTTGGGAGAATGGCACCTTGGCAATCAATGCAAAACTTAGAATGTTTTTATTAAAGAATTTATAGGATGCACTTTTCAGGTAATAAGAAACTTAACTTGGCCCCTTCAAGAGAAAATACGTTTGAGGACTGGATCATGGGGAAAATAAATTAAAGAAATACCCAATGGCATATTTTCAGTGTGGTAGAAGTCATAGGATCATTCAAAATACAAGGCAACTGCACCTTGCAACTAATTTATTCCTTCCCAGTAACCAATATCAGATTGGAGATCCTTTCTTGAAGAGGGCCAGGCCAGTCAAGAGAAAGGAGAATTTGTGAATACCCCTCCAATTATTCAGTTCCCATTTGAAGGGAGGCAATTTATCATACACTTAATTTGCATTGGGCATGTATTCCAGGGTTATGAAAAAGCACTATAAAATTAACCTCTCTCGCCACCTAGTTTTACTGATCTTCTAGTGAGGATTTAGCTACCCTTGTTCTGCTATCTATAGGACTACTAGATGTGTGGAGATAGAAAATATCCCAGAACAATGGATCCCTAATTATCTCAGAAAACAAGGCATACATCTTCTCTCATGACTCTAACAGATACAGAAAACCAGGACAGAGCTTCTAGTCTTTTCAGATCCATTTTTAAGCAAGTGATCTTAGTAAAGCAACTCCGGGGCCTTTCCAGCCATTTGGAATGTCTAGGGAGGTACATCCAAAGGCAGCATTGTGTATTACATAAATGGACCTAAATCAATGCTGTATATCATGGGACAATGACTTGCACAGATCTTGATACTTCCTTGCAATCAGTTGCTCCATGTAGGAATGACTATCGATACAATTGAGAGAGACTTAATAAATCCCACTTCCAAAGTCTTCAGCAACATTTTCAGTTTGAAGCATGGTATTAATCAATATGTGCCTGGAGAAGAATTCTTTACCAAATGTGGAAGTAGTACATTTTTTAGCAATTAATTTAAGCCACCTTTTAGTACAGTGGGTATTTAAAAGGTTAAGTTCTTGTTGCAGAATTCAGGGGTAAGAGTTAGTTGACCATGACTCCCCACTTAGACCGAACTGAAAAGCTTGGTCAACCCAAGGACTTGGGTTGTGATCTGGAGATAAATGCCAACCAAAATGTACTTCAACAGACTCTGCAGAGCACCACTGGTTTTATTTGTCTCTGAAGAATCACTTGCCACACACATGGGTTTTGTCCCTTTTTCAAATGGCTATTGATCTTGCCACATTGGGATCCACTAAGGTTTTGCTTGCTAGCTCTGCCAATAGAAGTGATGGCATCAATAGCTTTGGTTACGTCAAGGTATACCATTTAGACTGCTTGTACTACTGTTTCAAAACATTAGCCAGACTCAGACATGATCTACCCTTGACAAAACCAAACTGCTGAAAGCCTAGTGTGAAGAGATTTTTAATGTCATAGTTTATCAAGTCAGTTATGTTTATGGCTTTGCATACAAGACTCAAGCCAATATGACTTTACTCAATGAGATTAGTGGTCCATCACTTATGCACAAAACCTAAGGGATAGCGCCAGTGGCCAAGTTTAGGTCAATTAGTGTATTGTGATGCTCTGTCAGTGCCTGTTTGCTGCCATTTATTAAACACCCAGGTGTTTTATCAAGTCCCATGCATGAAATATTTTTAGGCCTTGATGAGCACCTTTAATGATCTTTATAGTGATGATGGTGGGTTAGAGAAGTTCAGGCAAAGGTGGGCTTCAGATAAGTCACCTCCAGTATACAGCCAGCACCAAATTTCTTTGTTAGTATGTTAGCAATGTCTACCAGTTCAAAGCAGGTGGTGCCGCAACCTTGTGTATTATTTCTTGGTTCCAAATGTACCTATAGTTGCCTTACTTTTAGATGCTAAATTAAGTTAATTACTATGATTACTACTAAGGGCACCCATTTCAAGTTTTTATTGAATTCTCTTATGTTATCCTTAAAGGCCTTTTATTGGCTTTAAGGAGTTCTTTTGTTGTAGCATTTGTTGGTGGCCCCACCAGAACAGCTGGTTTTCCAACTTTGTATTATATTTAGATCTGGTAGATACTGTCAGTTCGATATGTACATAGATGCCAATAGCTGTTTTAGTGCCTGCCGAAGTCCCTTGATGTGGCAAACCCAGTAAACAAATATAAAAAATAAATTTAAGTTGAGGAGAACACAAAAAAAAAAAAGTCCTTTCCCATACTCCGTTTATCTAAGAAGTGAGCCAGTCCTATCCTTCTCTATCTATACTCCATAGACATTGCAGGACAAAAGCTCAGCTGATTTTAAAACTGTAGTAAACTGCTTGGTACACTTGTAGTAAGATGCTGCTACGGTTTGTGCCACACACAGGACTCAAGCACTTAAGTCCCAGGGGCAAATGCAACACTGGTAAAATCTGTCCATGATCAATTGGGATCAAGTAGTACAGTTAAATATATTAAGTTACAAAAATAAATGGTCAGGCAACTATTAGAGAATTGAGGGTTTCAACTGTTAATGACCCACTGCCCTTGTTAAACAGTGCAAATCCCCTGACTAATGTGAAACACTGAGCATGTCAAACAGTACTTTGAAGCAACTGTGAATTTAGGCTAGACTCATTAGTGGTCTTCTGGAATGCATTCCAAGTAAATACCTATGAACTTAAAATAAAAACATTTCTTTTCAGCCGAAAGTAATTTCAAGTAGTCTACAAAACTAAAGTTAGGTAACTACCATAATAATAGATCAAGTGGTGTCTTATTTTTCATTGGATCATCCTTTGGGTTATTGGATCCAACTAGGATCTAACTTGGGCAAATTAACTAAAGGTTGGATCCAAGGGCTCTGACCCCTTCTTAAGCCAAGGTTCCCCTCAGTTTCTGAAAATAAACTAAACTGAGGTTGCTAGCCTAGGAGTTACAAGACTTGTACTAAAAAAAATATATATATATATGAAGCAATGCAGTTGACATAATGGCCAATAAAGGTGACGTGAAGAACAGCAGTTTTATTTACTTTATTTTACATTTGTTTACAAAGAAAGTCAAACTTGGAACAAAGACAATTTTCAGTGGAGGCCCAGGGTGAAATGCTCCAAATGCATGCTTTTGTAATGCGAGAGGAAACAGAAGCACCCAGAGAAAACCCACATGAATTCAAGGAGGACATGCAGACTCTGCACAGAAGGTACCCCAGCCGAGAATTAAACCAGAGAAGCTCTTGCTGTGAGGCGACAAAGCTACTGCTACGCCACTGTGCCGTCCAGCAAGAAAAGGCCATCCAAAAATAAGACCTCTGGTCAAGTCCAACTGTCGTACCAGGGTCTGCAAATGACAATTTCAGCCAGGGGACAGAATGTGGTATGTTTAACAGAATGAAAAACAAGACACATATCCATCATCAAGTACATAACCGCTATCCAATGTTGTCCATTTTCAACACATTCAACCTTTGGGTCAGATTCCCAAGTTACCAAAGACCTGTGTGGAACTAAGGCAGGAAATAGAGTATTAAGAAACCAAAAGATGGACAAGATCCGAACTGTACATCCAACTTATAGTGAGTCAAAAAAAGCACAAATCTCATCAATACAAACCCTAGATCTTAAAAGCAGTGGAGGTATCAACCACTTTGCTAGAATAAAAAAGGTCAGTCATACCTATTCATATACAGAATGATACAGTTGGACAACCGCCTGCACTGGGTTACTGTAACATACTCCTTTACCTCATTTAGGTTTTGAAAAAGCAAGGAAAAATTGAGACTTTTGAACAGTCTTTGTTTTGAGTAGGTAATATCAGAGCTGACAAAGAACATCTAGCAAAGGTAGGATATACTCCCTTAGAGAAGATTTGGAAAAACACATGGAATTTCACAGTTTGATTAATATTAGCTTCATACACCACTTTGAGAACAAAGACTCCTTTTCTCCAAGAGACAGATTTTTGGATAAGGAGATTTGGAGGTTTACACTAGAAGGCGCGTTATTCCAAAATCGTCTTAGCAGTTGTGACAGTCACCAGAGTATCTTCAAAACAGAAATTTTAGATCTGCTCTAAATGCAGCTTGAAAGGGAGCTTTTGTCAAAGGCTGAAGCATGATCCCACATGAGAACTGGATTGTTGATTCAAGGGATTCAAAAAAAGAAGATTCCCTAAAGATTTTTAAGGCTTTTCTGAAGAGCATCCCTTGAAGTCTGATTTTGCATAACATAAAAATTTGAACAAGCTGGGGGCTGAGAAGGGGTCCAAACCCATGGAAGATGTCCATATGGTAATCCTTTTCCATTTACTGGGAAGCTTAGCTAGTATTTTTTTTTTTTATATAAAGAGAAAAGAATTTGAACATCTGGGGCACACAACCTTGCATCTCTGGAGAAACCATGTAATTATTTTAAGTGTTTTTAGTCTTGGTGAGGCCAACTGAATGGGTGAAAGATTGTCTGGACTGATGTCAACATCTAAAGGGGTAGAAGAAAGGAAGTCTAACTCGGCAGGCCAAATGGGGGGGGGGGTTTATGAGGTAACACTGGCCTTGCATCTTCTGGCTTTTTCATGAACCTTGGCTATCAGAGGGAGTTGGGGAAATGAATAAAGTAGGGCAGGTGGCCAACTGTGACCTAGAGTGTTCTCTCAGTCTGACCTTGTCATGGGATCAGGGAAAATAACTTCTGCACTTGCTGTTTAGGTACAAAGCAAATAGATTGCAGCAAGATTGGCACCAGTGACTGAAGATGTTTAGGATATGTGTTGTACTTGGAAACCAAAGACCTCACCCATTGTCATAGCTTCTGGCACAATGGATATGATCTGGTTGTTCACAGATTGTTGCTGTACCAGACTACTGCCATGTTGTCCATCTGGTTGGCAATTACACCATTTGGGAGTAACGAGAGGTCTGCAATGTTACAACTATCCACATCTCCAAGGCCTTGATTTAAAGACTAGCATGTCTCATCAGGCAAGAGCCTTAAACTGTCTCTCCCTTTAAAATGCCCCACCCAAGAAGGGCAGAAGCTGTGGTTACTATAACTATTGGGAGTGGCAGGGAAAACAGTCAAACTCCTAACACTATGAGAGCGCTCAAATGCCAACTGGTGTTCCCTGCATATCTATGCGAGACGTATTGGTGCATAAAGAGGGTGAGGTATCAAGGACTACTGAAGAAAGGGGGTCTGTTGATGGACTTAGTACCCTGTTTAAGGAACTAGATTGTTTGAAGCAGCCTTCAAGCCTAAACGTCAGAGAATTAATCTCCTTGTAGGATAACACTGATGAAGGACCACTGACTCTGCCTGATGCAAAGACAATACTTTGGATTGTGGAAGTTCAGCCATCTTAAATGGTATTCAGTTGGTATCCACAAAACTGTTAGCTGTACAGGTGTGAGCTGACTCTTGGCAAGAATCTTTGCAATTCTCAGCTGCAGGGTAAAATGTAACAAGAACTTCCTTCAATACAGAAATAGATCCATGATTAGTATGGTGAGTAGCCAATCATTTAAATACAGAAACTCATGGACTCCCCTGCAACCATAGATATGCTGTTACCACTGCCATGAATTTGTTGAGCACTCTGGGGGCTACTGTGACAAACTGCAGTGCTTTGAAATTAAACCGATTGGCTTCCAAGCAGAAATGGAGAACTCTCCTGGAATGCTTTGCTATCTTGATTTGATTACACATCCTACAGATTTGAGGACGGATAACTGGATCTGCTCCCTAGAAGAGGCAGCATAAATTGTACTGTGACCATCTGAATTTTTTTTAAAGTAACTGATTTAGGTGGCATTGTCTGAAGTATCCTGGCCAAAGACTAAGCATTTTGTAAGCAGAGTCATCCCCACTTTGTTTCTGGGAGAAGGTCATTTGTGTAGTGGAAAAATGCATTCTGACTGCATACAGGGTCTTTACTTCCCATTCACCCTTTGTAAGCATATTCTTCATTTTATGTCCAAAAATTGTCTAACCAAAGTAAACATTAATCAATGATGTCTTAAAAGCCTTCTGCATCCAAACATCCACGTGTGAGGGTGAATAGCCATGTGTGAGGGTGAATAGCCATGCTAAATCTTGCCAACCTGGCCATACCATCAACTGCATTGGAGAGCAGACAGATTTACATTAGACATCAAATAAAGGTAGACTACCATGGCTCTGACCGCTGGATGTCTGCAGTCAAATTGCTGGAAAAAGATTTGGTTAGCTCCTTCATCAATGCTCTCTGGAGACATGTTATAGAAGTGAGGAAATTCAGTGCTCCAAGTGCTTGTCTGTTTGTGTCTTTCGGCTTTTCCTGGTTAGGGGTCGCCACAGCGGAACTCCGGTCCGCTAATGATTGGCAGAAGAGTTTTATGTGCTGGCTTGCTGGACCTAACGCACAACCTTCAATGAAGGAATGCCCATTCACGCATGTCGCCACACAGAAGACGCTCTAACTGACAATCGAACGGGCAATGTCTAAGTGCGAGGCTAAAGTTGCAAAAACATATGTCCATTTCCTGAATAAGTCCAGGGCCCTAAATTCCCTATTAGGATGGATGGATGCTCTTTGGAGAACTCCTTTCATGTAGCTGCTGCAACAACCACAACCAGAGGGCCATTGCTCCAATGACACCTGGTCCTGGGGGCTACTAAATTTTTCTAACTTGGCTATATTGGCTCAACTCATCGGCTTCCTTCAACATTCA